>NC_048413.1:23813956-23869878 GCF_013103735.1 Etheostoma cragini
AGGGAGTGAGCGTGAGAGACAAAGAGACAGGCCCATGTCTCTCATTTGACTTTTTTATTTGTCAGGAGACTCAATCAATGTGTAATTACGGTGGATGGCTGTCATAAAAAACAAAAGCCCTTTCAAGGTTATCCACGTAATAGTGTTATTTATAAATATGAAATGGTTGTTAATGCAGCTGCCACGATAGATGGGGCTAATGTCTGATGAACATGATGTATTTCCAATTTGCAGTGCGACATCCATGTGGACAGGTCGATGCGGCTAAGAGCTTTTTTCTTTCTTTCTGTGGCTAATAATGCTGATAATAAAAGGCTCGGGCTTGAATCTGGTTTCAGGTAAAACAGATAAGAACCCTGAATTCAGTCAACCAGGTTAGACACCTCTGTGTTTCTGTGATACTGTGTTGTTTTATAACAACTTAGGTGTATGAGGTCTCTGAAAGGTGTATAATGTAATTATAATAAAGCCAATTAAAAACGGGAAAAATTAAAGCATACCATTAATTGGCGTTCATTTACTTGCAGGGAGACAGGCCTTCATTTGTATTTTTCTCTGCATTATATGTACATGTTATACTACTTAATATGTATATTACTGTTCTAATTCTCTTCCAGTGATTTCTACTGGCCTTTATTATTGTTTGTGCTGGCCATTGCCATTTTGTACCAGCTATTATTTACAGACATTGTGTGCATGTCAGCTTTTTAGAATTAGTGCTATAAGAAAAGTGGTGCTTGAATAAACCTGAAAAAGTGAATTTAAAATTTCTGTACATGACAAAGTAAAAAGTCATGTCAGAAAATATTCCCTTCTGCCATCATGCCACGTCATGTTTCCAGAGATGCGGCTCGTATCCTTCTTCCTTAGCCCACAGCCCAAACCCAGAGCAGCTATCTGACATCCCAAGTCTTGCCAGAGAACACAGAAATGCTCCTCTGTATCATCCTCTTACCTTTTATTCGATGTGTCTTTACTCTTTTGACTACCGTCCTCCTCATCCAATGAAACAGACTCTTATCCCAGGTATCTATCAGCTGTCTCCCCCACACAGGCAGTCAGTCTCAGACAGCCTCTTTTATCCACCTCTATGCTCCTCTGCTCCTCCTCGTCGATCCCAGCCCACCTGCTTCATCACCTCCCCCCCCCCCACCAGCACCAGACGCCCCTCGGGGATGTCAATCCCAAGCCTATAAGAGGAAGCATGACGTGGGCCTCAGAGGACAACCAGCTCCCCTTCGCGGCCCTGCTCGCTGGAGGATGAAATTAGCCTGTGGTGGACCGTCCATGGCGCTGGGTCACTCCAGACAACCAGGCAGCGGTGCTTGACCAGCGCTTCACCTCCAGCGATTCACCCTTTCCACCACCACCAAGCACCCACAAACTTCCCCCACCCTTCCACACCCAAGGCTCCTTGCCAATAATCTCTTGCACTCTCCAACTCACCTCACGTCCATCCTTCCTTTTGGCCCCCGAGTTAAAGCCATTTAACCCCTCGCATGGGGCAGAAAAGCAGGGTTGCAGAGGTTGGAGATTGGTAGTTTCATGTTGGGTTAAAGTAACTTGCTGCTCAAATCAAAGCCTGTTTGGTATTCCAGAGAGTGTAAGCCTGCTCCTGTCACGTAGCAGGACTAGGGCTGCTGTAAATGCTGCAATGTTGACATCCTTATATTTCCTTTCAGGTTTATTTAATTTCAGTCCATGTTAAAGCTACTGTCTAGCTGCCTCATCTGAATTTACGCAAAAACCTCTGAAGTCTGTATCTAATTCTTGGAGAATGCAGTTCTCATGTGACAGTACTTGAATGAAACTGGGAACTATCTTGTAAAATATGCAACACCAAGCTCCCCTCCTCTGCATATCATTATTGCAGCAGTTGAAGCCCAAAATAGTCGTACACTCCAATCTCATCCAATCCCCAAAACACAGACCCGTTCTTTCACAAGCATCTGTGCCAGAAGTCCCCAAAGTTAACGGCGCAATTACCGTGAGTGTCTATTAAAGGGGGCATAAAAGATGGCTGAGTGTGATTCACCACTACATCAGACGCATAAAAGAACCAAGATGTGGAGGAAGCGGTATGAACTCCCATCTTAGAGCAAAGGAGGACAATTACACCGAGGTTTTAAAGGGTGAGATAAGAGCTTGTCTTTGGAGTCTATTTGCTCCAGAATGATCTGAGGAGCCGTGAGGAGTTTTGTCTTATGATAGGATGATGGAAGGTAAATTACTGTCATTTGCTCTTCCTTGGAGTATTAGCTTCCCTGCGCGGCTAATTTCTGGCTGACATTTTTGATTGCATAAAGTGAGGATTAATGTAATTAATGTTGGGATGCCAAATGTCAAACATAGGGAAAAACGATATTCAATCTGTATTAAGATTTTTTTCTCCTGTAGTACTATTTTCATAAAATATGGTTGTAATAGCCTGTAATAAAGTGTTTCTCAACACATTTTGTTACATAGGCCAAATTAATGTGTTTTCTATGTTATTCATGTTAATGTCTATCCAAATAAAGATTTTTTTCTGAAATATAGAAGGTCTCAAAAAATAAAAACTATAAAAAGCATTTTATGTAGGGCCTTAGGAAATTGTTTGATGCTACAAAGCTTGATTCATCAATTTGGCCATCAAATTGTAAATTAGTGTTTGAATGTCTATTCATTCTGTTTAAACCCAGTATGTATGCACAATTGCAGATAAATATTATTAGTTTTATACTATTTGTATCATTAGATTCCTTTGATGGCTGCATAGGACTGTAACATTACCAATAACTCCAGAACATTGTCCAAAAGTAAAAATGCATTGAATAAAAAGAAAGATGTAATAATTTCCAAAATTCACACCATTTTTGTTGGCATTTAGCCTTTCAAAAACAACATTTTCACTTTGGTCAAAAAACAGTTTGCTCTGATGGCGCCCACAAAGGTAGGCATGCACGGGGTGGTCACACAGCAATCTAACAGCACCATTAAGGATGTTTATTTACCCAAAATTAGTTTTTTTCTCCTTCTTTTTAGAGAGATAATGTCATAAAATGTGATAACAGGCATTCAAAGCTGGATTCAAAAACCTCAATAGGAGCTTTGAATGTTCAACAAAAACAAAAACAAAAATGTTCAGTCCAACCTTAATTTTAAACGTTGTTATAAAAGCTCAAACCAAGATATTTCCCCCAACATCCCCAGTCTCTCCAGGAAAGGTACAGTTAATAAATGGTTTAAGATCAGGAGTGGGAGTAAAATATAGTAGGTCAAAGACAAAAACTTCCATTCTGCACCAAAGTTGAATAGAAAGGGGAGGCCAGTAAACGCGAGCTGCTGTTGTCACTTTCAATAGACTTCACAATAAAGGCCGCACCTTTCAGAGAATGTTCCCTTGAAATGTCAGGGCCGTCCTCAGGAGCCTTGCAGGATGGCGTCTCTTTAATAGCAATATTGGCAGTAAACACACAAGGCAGAATCTGTCTATCTGCTTTTGCCATCAGAGCGGGGTTGAGGATGATAATCGCTGTGAAGGAATCGCACCTGCAGGAGTTGAACTTTACCTCTTTCACATTTATTGGCTGTTCACAGGCTTTGAAGTGCCGTGGTCAAAAGCAGCTCTTCTTACCTGCGGAAAAAAACAACAACATTGCATTTCCCACCTCATCTTACATACTTTGGATACGGATTAATTTACATAAAAATTTTGTGCTTAATTGCTCCATTTATGTCTGAATGTCTCACCGACGAGATCTTGTCTTCTAGAGTCTTGTGTATTTGAGGGCATCTTAGCTTGTTTTTTATACTGTTATTGTATTCTTTCTGTGTCATCAACCACAACATGATTCATCCAATGAATTCCTGGGAAATGTAATGCTACAGAGTTGTTAACTAGATGTGGCATCACAGGAGAGCACCAATCTCTGAGTACTGACATAGATCCTGAATTTAATTTGGCTGCTGTATTATTTCTTTAAAAAATACATCTAGAGATGCTGAACAGCAGTAAGGTGTACTGTCTTGCATTACATATTAAGATACTTTCTTTGTACCCAAGCCTGTTTGCGCATTGAAGGACCATTGACGCACGTGCGTTGCCATAGATACTGTACCATCTGAGTAATAGATATTTTTCTTTGCTTTATGTGATTTATATTTTTTGGTTTTAACTGAGTTTATACTCTGTTAAAAAAACATTTCCTACTAGTTTCCAACTAAAACAGATATGAATGTCTTGTTTTGTCTTTTGTGTGGACCCCAGGAAGACCAGTTGTTACCAAGGTAACAACTAATGGGGATCCTGAATAAATACATTCAAATAAATAAAAATACATTAACAAGTCATCAAGGTATATTCCACACTCTACCTTGGCATGTTGCTGTGACAGAAATAGAGGTGTAAAGTCAAGAGTGGGGAAAAAAAGATTTGTCAGAAATATCTGTCAGCTGTGGCCCACTTTTCTGATGAAATTTAAGTAAACCTGCCCTGCGTTGGTTCTAACACACTCATATCTTACTGATCATAGGGTGACCGTGACCATGAGGGGTCATGAATGTGTTTGTAGTCACACACATTTCTCTGTTCAGTGTTCTTTTGTAAAAAAAAAAATGACATTGGGAAAAGAGAATATTTAATGTGAAACTTGTCGCTCGTAGTGTCAAAAAACCACAGAGAACTAGCATCTAAGACTATGTGGTGTGTCTCAGCTCAACGGGACATTTTTGTAACCATTGTTTCCACTTACTGTAGAAAGATTTGGAATGTTCCCAGCTGCAACAGGCAGCTGTTTTTGCTCTGATAACCCCACTGCACACTACCTGCCCAGCACCAAATGGTAGACCATGGTAGACTGTACTCTTGGAAGCAGGTTGGGGTGATGGTTGGGTCAAACAATCACAGGACTTTCACCCAGGAGACCTGGGTTCTGGGTTCCATTTTTAGAAATGAAAACACACTAATGGTGGGTTTCAAACTACAACCTTTACATCACACTCTGGTTTTGACATGAGGACTTAAAACTAGAGTTTTCTGCTTCTGCTAGGGGCACTAATTTATAAAACACTCCTATTGGTTGTATTACCACTATTTACTACTGAGCCCGTCACAACCCCGGCCAGCAATTGTGGCCTTTCAAGTCAACGCTTACTAATCCACCAGCCGCTTCAGGTCCCAGCCGCTTGCTTGAAGCGGCTCTTCACTCCACTAAAGACATCCCAGGTCTGTTTTCACACAAGCCGCAGGGCATTCGGATGAAACACAACCCCCAATATCGTATATGTCTCCTCTCCAACACCATGTACAAAGAGAGATTCATCTTGGAGGAGGAAAAACATAATAGACATCACAGGTCCTTTTTATTTAGACAATGCCAGTAAAGAGAAGGGCTTGGAGCGGAAGGTACGTACTAGCTTAATAAACACGGCATTTGTTGATACAATTAACGCTCCGCTCCTTAGACGCTTCCGTTGTGGTTTGGCGCGTGGCGTAGGACGGAACTAAACCGTGGCACAGATGTGCCATGTGGAAAACTGGGGTTAGAGCGTAGGAATAAATACATATCATTGTCTTGTTTGGAGGACTTGTTGGAATAATCTCCTTTATAATCATCAGGTTGCCCGAAACATAATTCCATGTAAGCGGTAATGTTGCTAATTTGTCTGCTGGATGTGTAAATAACGTTTTTTAAACATGCTATATCCGCTTTCCAACAGGGGCTTTAGCTTCTTGATTTTATTTCATGCACTCCTAGTATGTTTTTTTTGGAAGGCGTCGGTTTTGCACCGGCACCATTTTTAAAAGAATCCAAACAATACCCAACCCTAGTCACCACTCATGTTTAATTTGTATGTTCCACAACAAAAACAGATCCCCATCGCATCATATTTCACCAATCTGCCTACTCAGTGCCAATCTATTATTCTCAATTGCTTTGTTGTTAAATTGAATAAGATAATCTCATGTGCAGTAGTTTACAGAACATAGTTTACAGACCCATTATTCAATCCCACTTTTATTCTTCTTATGCTTTAATCTTGAGGGGTACATCCCTGCACTGATTAAGAGAGAATGAAGTAAGTACATATTAACAAATGGATTGTGTCATAGATGTAATAAAAATGGAAATGTAGAACTGAAGAAGAGTGTTGAGACCTTGTTTAAATGGAATGATTAAAGGCCGTAGGAAAAGATATCATTCAGGGAGACAGAGGTTCTTTGAAGTAGCAACCCACACTTTCTTCAAATGTCTCTCTGTAGAACTAGCAGTAGATTTTCCTTTCCGCTGTTCCCCGTTGACAATCTTAAATCTACAAACTGATAAAATATGCTTCACTTACCACTTCTTATTACAGCTATAATTACCCGGCAACAAATTAACATCCGTCAATCTTCAATTTAGTATTTGTATCTTCCGTTCAATTGGCAAGTGCCGAGCACTTAGACTGTTAGCAAAAGCTCAGGGTAATGATAGCTTTTCCGGAGTAAAAACCACCAGTGACTTCCTAACATTAAATGCCAAGCATGTTAATAAAAGTTGTGTTCCATCCAGTTGGCTCAAATGATTTGTGTGTGGGATGCCAGTGAGTAGCGGCACCTATTCGTTGTGAAAGAAGTATCTAATAAATGCCAGAGTTAGCTTGATGATGATCAAGAGGGGGACGAGGACTACAGTGCAGAGGGGAGTTGGCCGTGAATGTGTAGGTAAGTAAAAAATTAATAAATAAAAAGGAGGAAAAAAAAGAAGAAAAGAAAAGAGGAAAATTTCTCACTAGTATTTTACGCTGGAGTGAGCATTCGGCATGTCCAATTTCTAACAATAACTGTGTCTTTGTGAAGCTGACAAGGGTTATAGGGAAGGTTACGGGCATAATGTGTGTGTGTGTGTGTGTGTGTGTGTGTGTGTGTGTGTGTGTGTGTGTGTGTGTGTGTGTGTGTGTGTGTGTGTGTGTGTGTATTTGTCTATGCTCAAAGCAGTAGAGTTGGAGCCAGCTAATAAAATATTTTTTTTATTGACTGTATTGTTAATAATATGAGAATGTGGCCATCTGACAGAGGGGCTGTTTACTTTCCTTTGGAGGTCTTTATATAATTTTTTGTTACTATCTGAAGAGAACACAATTTACAGACACACACACACACACACACAACCAGACTGATCCATGAACCACAGCTGTCAGTCACAGCTTAGTGACATCATAGAATAACAAACTCTCTTTGGTCATAGAATTGACCAATAACTGTGTGCCCAGGGGTTTTCCTGCATATAGAAAGTAAGCACTGCCTGATTAGGTTTTAACAGCATGCATTTTGTTTGCACATATTTTCCGGCTAATTGCTCAGCTTTCTCGTTTTCTACAGCCTAAAATCTGTCACTGTGCGTGAACTGCATGCAGCTCGTTCTCATCAAAGTGGATGTGTTCGTTACCGCGAACAACATAAGCTCCTCAATCACTACAAAGATGTTTGCCGTCTCTTCCTAATTGCACACTATTGCAATTATAAAAGTTATTTGTTGAGAGGAGGAGGCCGTGTATATTTTTTTGCTTATCCATGCATACCGCCTTTCCCTGAAGCTGACCTGGTGGTTCACCAATCTCATTGTCATAATTACCATCATCACAATCACTATTATCTTAATTGGCCTTATCTCCTCGTTAGCTGCTCGTTAGCTAATTGACTCAGAGAATATCCCGCAAAACGCTTTACGCAGCTAGACAAAAGGCGACAGACGGAGATCAAGAGGAGACATCTGCCTTTTGAGAAAAAAACTACCATACTCTTTCTCATCTGTCACCGTAATGACTGTCTCAACAACTGTACAATTATAAGGAGAAAATACTAGTGCTTCTGCCACAGTAGTTACACACACACACACACACACACACACATTTTCCTACAAGTATTTGCATAGAACACACAGTCAGACTTAGTTAGATGCCTAATGACATTTTTCAGACACAGAGCTACGGAAGTTAAGCTTCTGTGTGTCAAAAAGCCAATTATAGGACATTGAAAGGATTGGGAAGAAATACTGTGATTACGGCGCGCTGATCTGTGTGGAAATGAGGAGGAATAGCAATATCACAATTATCATCAATTAAAGCATGCGCGAGGTTGCAGAGATCCATTCAATGACATTGAGATGGCTTAAGAAAAGCTACAAAAAGAGAAGAAGCTATTTTTTTGCTGCAGTTTGCGGCATAATGAATGAATATGGCAACATTTTAAAAGGTTGGCATAAGAAGTCAAAAACAATAACCTCTGAAATTTCTTAAACCAAGAGGAAATGTTTTTTCCACAACCATTTCCTCTTTAATATTCTGTGTTTTTTTCTGACCTCCTTACGTTGCTCTCACTGTTGGTCTTTTTCCATCCCATGGCCATTTTTTTTGCACTTTTTCCTTGCTTCCTCTTTCTTTCTACTTTGTGTTTAGTCTCTGTCTTGTCTTTTTCTGTAACCCTCTCTCTCTCTCTCTCTCTCTCTCTCTGTCACTATGTGTTGGTGTAGGGTTGTGGAGTCTGGTGGTGTCACTGGTAATAGGGTCCCATGGGTTCTCTGTACACCATTGCTGGGGTCTTAGAACTGCCTGCATAACATGAGGGAGGGGCCTTGTGTTGTCATGTCCTACTTTAAAAAGGGTCCTCAGCTGAATGCTGTGTGTGTGTGTGTGTGTGTGTGTGTGTGTGTGTCTGTGTGTGTGCACCATGCATAAAACTTTGAAGTGACATGAAGCCACCAGTAGAAGCTGACCTAGCTAGAGGCGTTTAGGTATTCACAAGTGAGGGTAAGAGATTGACCGTCCATAGTTGCATCAGTTGCAGTAATGCAGGCGTATTGAGCCACTGTTTTTAAAGGAGAGCTAAGAGTTAATTAATTAAAAGAGAGTTAGGCTTTTGGTCTTTCTGTATCCCAATCCTCACCAATGGTCAAATCGTGCTTTGGGTAGTGACTGATATACATGCTAGACACGTGTGTGATTGTGTGTGTGAGTTAGGGCTGCACGATATTCTGTTTCATCGTCTATATTGCGATACGCACATGTGCGATAGTCACGTCGCAGGACGTTGCAATGCTGATGCTAAAACCTTTCATTCATCCTCATTCATTCATTCAATCTGTAGTAAAATATCTTTATGCCGTATATTCAGTGGAATTTCATTTTCAGAGTTTAGTACAGTAAGCAATATCAATAAGATTCAAATTATTGCTGCCTTTTTGGGCTTCCATACCCTTTTTTTATTAAAAAACAACTCCACAGCACTATCGGTCAAAACCTCCACAGGGTACCTCTAAAAACACATGATGTAATCACTTTGAGACCAATGAGACCAAATGACCTGTTCATATTAATATTTGTATACATATTTTTTACAGGACTGCCAATCATTTTAAAAACTTTAGATGAGTGTCTTGCACAAGTTTTATTTTTACCTTCACCTACATGCCTGTAATTCCCACTCTTCATCTCAGTCGTAATACAGTGAATACATCAGTATTTCTCAGGCAGCGCATGAGTAACTCATGGTGTTTGCACAGTGTAGTTTCACTTGTACTTGGCTGTCGACTCTGGTGGGTTCTTTTCCAATAATAAAGATAAAGATAGAAGAGTCACATGAAGAGAGAAAGACAGGGAAAGAAGCTAGAAGGGACAAGGAGGTGGAAACATCATCTACTGCCAACCTGCCAAGAAACTATCCCAAAAATGGTCACTTGTCATCCCTGCAGGCAAACCCGAAACTCTGTTTGATAGCATTGTGAAGTACTAGTCCTATGTTGGCAAAATTAGACACATGAAATAGAAAGTAGAAAGTGTTAAGATAGCTGAAGTAAAATGGAGAAGTAGGCATGGGGCAGGAGCTACCTCATACTTGAGAGGGATCAACAGAAAAGTAATCCAGACAGTGAAACGTCCACCGGAAACACAGTGCCGGCGAAGCGGCGTGAATCATAGATTCGTGCCCGAGCGCGCCTGGCGGTTCATACCAACCTCGCACTTCTCCACACCGGTCACCAAACGACTCTTATCCCCTCTACACAATGTCTCTCCCCCCCCCTGGATGTTTGTGTGTGTCGGAGTGGGAGTGCCTGGAGTGGAAGGTAGACACTAGCTTAATCTACCTTAATACACACTTGATTGTTCTGTAGAGACAATTTACTTGATGAGGATCTAAGAACAAAACATTGTATTTTCAAACTAAATAACTGCATGTGTAATGGTCAGTGTGCAGGATTCTTTCTAAACTCCTGATCGGCTAACTTTGTTCACATCCTATCACTGCAGCGTGCGGACCTGCGCGGCTGCTCCACGCTTGCTCGCAGCTGGTGTGGACGGACAGCTTGCATAACATGGGCATCGAAATGAAAGTAGCTACGCTTCACGGTGCTTTGCGGCACTTCCCCGTGTACACTGTGTGTGTGTGTGTGGTCTCACTGTTTATTTGTCGCACAACATATGGCACAGTTGCTGACGGTACTCAGTTCCCCTCCTGGCCACTGCCAGTGTGCCTTTGAGCAAGGCACCAAACCCCCAACTGCTCGGGGCACCTGTCCATGGGCAGCGGCCTCACTCTGACATTTTGTTGATTAGTGCATGTATAGGTCCTGGGCGTGTGTGGATTTCCGTGTGATATGTATTGAGTGCTGTTATGGCGGAGGAGACCAAACATCTGTCGTAGCGTGACCGTTTCCAGGCCAGGTGGACCAGATGGAAGCAGTGTATACTGCACATTTAACCTTTCCTGAAGTGACTAAATATGATTAGCTGGCAGCCCCAGATAGGGATTGCATAACTATCAGCTGCCTTACTATATCACGTCAATTTCCCGCAGATTGCAAAAACGTAAATTGCATGAGGAAAATTTGCTTGTGCAGAAATCTGGCATTGTATGATCCAACCTCAGCCCGTTGGATGTTTTCTAGAAGAGATGGTCTCCTAACTGCCACCCTGCTGCCTCAAACACAGAGAAAGAGAGAAGTAGTTTCCACAAAGAAATTCTTCATTTTATTAAATGAATTCAGCGGTGAAAGAAATCCCATTTCCCCTTTGGTCTCAGCAGCCTATCAGGAGAGACAATGTAAGAAGAGTGTTATTGCTACAGAGTCTGAGAAGGGTCAAAAGTCTTGCAGGTCAGGTGGGTTTTATCACTGCAAAAGTCTTATCTGACATTTGTCACAGAGACAGACCTATGGAGATAATTGGAATGGGATTCTCTCTCTCTCTCTCGCTCTCTCTCTCTCTCTCTTTCCTCTTTTTGCTCACCAACACACACACACACACACACACACACACACACACTTCTGTACATTTATCTTAAAGTGTGTACCGAAGTTGCTCTGCAAGCCTTGTCTTCACATCTCTCTATATCTAATCTTCAAGAGAGACGCCCACGGTTGGCATTTTAAGACGGCACATAGCAACCCCACGTACACAGATAACAGCTGCTACTGCTCACCGTCACTCACAATGGCCCAGACACAAGCTGCGAGTGTGTGTATGTGCGACAGTGGTTGTATACTTACCGTATGAGGAGGCATGTATTTGCTCACTGAGAGCCTGTGTTGTGCTCACATGGAGTGATGTGTGTACTGTATGTTGGTTTATGTCTGTGTGTGCAGGCATGTATGTAAGTCACTATTAAGGCATGAGTTGATGCATCTTTGGTGATATCTGGGAGTGCAAGCGTGAGTGTTTCTGTGTATTTGCCTGGTGCAAGGGATTGGTGAGCAATGATTATACAGTAATGCTGGGGTTGTCAGGAAGCCAGCAGGCAGCCTGGTTTTAGCCACAGCGGGAGGTGGCACCATCATCACCATTACACCAGCCTCAGTTTCAAAACTGAGAAATATGCCAGTCTGGACAAACGGTGTATTTCATTCTAACATTGTTTGTAAAAATAAATGCCAATTCTGCCTAATTGCCAGGGTGAGCTGAGTAAAAACGCTTCACCCTGAGGTGCTGGTCATTTTGGACATACTCTGTTCGACACAAACATGTTGTAAACATGAGTTGAAATATTTTTAAAGGGTGAATTTTCAGAAATCAAACAAATACACTTCTAGCCATGTAGGGAGTTTAGGTTTTATTTAAGAAGGTTTTTATTTTCCAGTTTGGCCACTGAGAGTGTAACGGACTGCAAACACATGCAAATGGGAAAAACATGAGCAAGTAAAGAAAACATACACAGCATCTAGTAAAAAAAGAAATGCAACATGAACAAATTGGGAAACCCTTTCACAATTTGAAAACACATATGCACCATTCATGCACCAATTTCTGAAGTTTTACTCTCTGATTGCATGGTTCAGATACAGATATAGACATATATACAGTATATAATAGCCTAATGTATTTCACATTAAGCAATGGAGGCAACAACAAAAAGTGTCCAAGCATGTTCAGTGTTTGCAACTTGCAGCGTTCAGAGCGTGTTAAGCTCTTAGGGCCACTACTGAGACACTGTTACAGTCAAAGTACAAGCATTGCAAGATTACATTGAACTCAACACCATCATATCTTTTATAAAACAGTGTTACTCTGGTAATCCACAGACTTAATTGTCAACTGCGTTTCATGGTCATCAATAAAACATAAAATATGGGATTGGATATCTGAGTGTTTCTCAAGTGAAAGATTAGATTGGATTATTTCTTGTTTTTATATGGGGGGGGTGAGAATATAGAAATTTATATTTGTTTTGGTTACTAAAAGAAGGTGAAAATCTGAAGAAAAAAAATTTATACTACAAAAATGCCATTTGTTAATGGCAGCTTTTGTGTTTTTTTCTTTTTAATTTTTCTTCACATTGGCCTCTATATATCTGTATCTTGCACCAAGTACAGTGCAAAGCTGGATGCAGTTGTCAATTTCCCGTCCACTGCCCATGTCTTTTAAATAGCAAATGCACCTGCGCCCAACTTTGGGATCTTTACGAAGTCCTCGACTGAAGTCAATGAAGCGGCATTTCATTGTTTTATAAACAGTACTTAACAAATATGCACCTTGGCTTGTGCACAGCACTATGCTTGCCACACTAGCAAAAGGGCATTCTTAGACACCCTAAACGCATCTATGCCAGGCGCTTCACACTGTGCGTCTAAATCGTTAAAATAGGGCCCTATGATTTATATTTCTTGTGGCACTGCTCCTTAGTGAAAATCAAGCTCTACATTGTTATAAATATAGGACAATATTTTTTGATTGGTCGAATTGTATCCGGGGACTAGATCTTTTGTTGTTTACAGCATCTGATATTCTTTCCTAATGGAGAGAGTGCAGTGTTGCATCATAGGTTGTTTGAGCCTTAATGTGGCTTGGACATTGAGTTTAGTGACATCTATTTTTACAGTTACTCAAACCTAAATGCATGGTAAGAAGCCCAGGTAAATTCACAGGCGTTCATGGAGGCTTGTATGATGCCTTCTGCTGCCACGCAGGACATAAGTTCCATTTCCTAATGAGCAAAAATTAGTTGAAAGCATCTCCTGATGTCTTAAAAACAATAAAGGACTGGGGACTGAATCACGTGTCAAACAGTCAAGAATTACCAGATACCACAATATGTCACAACAACAAGGTAAAAATAGGGTAACACTTTACTTGACATCATCGACCAGTGCCAGAAATTTTTCTGATGCTTAAGGTGACCGATTCAATTGGTACATTAAGAACCAGAACTATTTCCCCTCTGGCTACATAAGTTACAGGTGGAAAGCTTTGTAAGAAATTAGCATTCAGCCTAAGAAAAAAGTACATGGCTCCACAATTATTTGTTCCACTAATTCATTACTTACATTAATTCAATGTTCTGTGTTGTAAAATAGCTAAACAGGACACATTTTTAATAAGTTATGTCCAGCAACAACATAAAGATGGGGGCACCAAATAAGTCAATACCAGAAGCATTTATTGACTGATCTCAAAAGTATTGGCTTACAAAAGCAAAATAAGTTATCACAGTAAAAATAATCAAGGGTGTTCTTTTCCATTCCTCAACACTGCGTGAATAATATGCATTTCCATAAACAAATGAAATATCAGCTGAAAATACAGCATCTTAGTATTTGTTCAGATTGCAGGATTAGAGCTTTTACCACATTTACAACATTTCAAAGGAACTGCAGCTTAATAATATTTTAGTAAAGGGAAGTGTACACTTTAAACAATTAATAGAAACAGCATGGCAGTAACAAGTAGACAAATTGTTGAGAGAAGGAGATCTTGAGAACTACGTTTTCTGGAGTGTAGGATATCGCCAAAGTGCTACTTAATAAAAGCAAAGTCACGTTGTTCCAAATACGTGAATGAACAAGTGAGACTTGAGATGGTCTGTGCAACTTGGCTTTACACCTTGAAGACCAAACCAGAATGATGAGGTGCTACTAAGTTTAACTGAAGAATTCTGATGTACACATTAATTACTTACTTCAAAAAGGCCTCATGGATGAATTGGAATTAAGCGCACCGAGCACAAATCACAGCAATTGAGCAGGAGCTTTGGATAGAGGCTATTGAAAACATTAATGCAAGTAATTGGTAATAAAGCAATTTGTATAGACTCCCATATTCTGCCCTCTTGTATACATTTATGAAAATGAACCTGAGCAGTGATAGACATTGCCTGAAAACAGCATTTGAAAATAATTTTTTGAAAAGGTAAACACAGCTATCGGTATGGCTTTGTAAAAATGAACAACCATGTTCTGGCCAATTGTATAGATTTGTAAAGAGACCAAATCAACTGTGTGTTTGTTTGTGTGTGTGTGTGGGAGAGAGAGGGAGAGAGAGAGAGACTAAATTACTTGTACTGAAACTGTGCTCTTCTCTTATTCAATGCAGCAAAGCGGTCAATGACTTTCTCATTGAAATCAGGCATGTTGAGGACTAGTTTCCTTTCCATTGAAAACATGGCCAGTGCATTCAGACATTCTTTGCATTTGAATTTCGCAGGAATGTCTTAACTCAAGTCAAAGTTGAGAAACATATCTCAGCTTCAGCTGTTGTCATGGAAGTAGTTATGAGCAGCAGCCCTTGAATTCAAGATTCTCATAGATCAGAGAGCCTTCTGTCTTGAGCTTTGCTTTGTTCAGCATGGGGTATGCGTTCACAGTGGCATTCGGAGCCCCATCAGGAAATGAATGGCAGTACCTTTCAAACACATCTGCTTGCAGTAAGGTAGCAATCACAAGGTGGCTGGTGAAAGAGAACCTTGCGTTGGTGTGATCAAGGATGGTGTGGCAGACCTCTTTAGTCAGCCTCTGTTTGTCCTCTTCTCTCAAAACCGTTCTGGGTCTTTTAGCTCCTGTTGCTTCTTGCCGCTAGTGTTGAGAGGAGTCCTTGAAGGCAAATAGAACAATGTGTTTTTTAGGCTATGAACAGTACTGTAGTCTATATTTGATGTAGTAAATGTATATGCAATTTATCCACGCAAAGTACAAATATTTCAGTTCCACTTAAAATGGGCAGGGATACATAAAGTCTTTAGTGTTTTAGTTAGCCTTTTTTGTGTCTAACCTAGCCTGGAAGCTTAGCACAGTATATACAGTATATACACAGTGGTGTTTACGTTTATGAGCCCATGCTAAAGTTAAATAAAAAGAGGGAAAGCCACAAAAAAAAAGAAGAAATCTTCATCATGTAGCATTTTCTATTGCCAGATGCCTCTCTCAAGGTGGGCTGGTCAAATGAACCCAATGAACCCATCCTGATGGCTCCAAAACATTGTATGAGGTTGTCTCTGTTCTCATAGACAGTGTTCACAACTGTATCACCGAGTGGATGAAGCTCTGGGCAGTCTTCGTGCAACATTCTGGTCAAGAATGCTGGTGCATTTGGTTGACCGGGAAAAAAAAAAGTTGCAATCCCGCTCAGATTAGAAAAGAAATTTTCACTTTTTTGATTCAAGTAGTTGCTGCTGCATGATCTTCAAATGCTCACGCACCTTTTGCTACACACCGGCCTTTTCTCATCACACTGGCTCCATCGTAAGATTGTGCAATGAGTTTGACTTTCGCTTCATCTGCAAAAAGGCCGTTCAGTCTCTACAAATGCACACTGGAGATCGACATTGAGAAGACGCTCAAAAAAGTGCTCCTGCACTTTATGGTTGCTATCGATGTTCCTCAGCACAAGCACCAGCTGTGTCTGTGTAGAAACGTCCGTGGTCATCAGGTTGGATGGCAATACGCCAATAATGCACCTGAATACACCTCCCTGTAAGACCAGCACGCCTATGGGCGCAAAGATGGGTGCAGATGCATGTGCTAATTTAACCCTGTGGGTGATGGACGGGAAATCGAGAACTGCGTCTTAAACTAGCAATGACACTTGCGTCGGGCTTTTTCCTGCGCTGCGCGGGATGTAATATAGGGCCCGTAAATTGAAAGTGAAAAAAACAGGTCCCCTATATTATTTGTGAGCCAGAAAACATTTGGCTGAAACACTCAAAAAAGCTCCGTAGAGTTATGGGAGAGATCTTTGTGGGTTCATCCCTATGGGTGACCCCTTTAACATAAAAGTCAATGATTGATGCATTGCTTATTTAAAAATATTGATTATAGCAGCTTTAGAGAGTGTTATTATTCACTTTCCCCACCTACATTTCTCTCTTTGAACTCTTTCACCTTCCAATGTGTGTAGCTTTGTTTGTTAACTGTGAAGTACATTGCAAAAAACGTATAAATGCTATAAACCCACAAAAAAACCAAAATGAGTAAACCAGTCGGGCAGAAAATGTATCTTGAAATGAACCATTGTTGAAGGTCTGTGTTTGTGGTTGAGTAGTGTAACAGCCTTTAGGACATGGACCATAATGAACTCTGGGCTACGTAGCAACTTTGTTCTGCCATTTCTAATTCCCCCTCGCTGATTCTTTATTAGGATTGTCTGTACAATAGAATGCAGAGTGAGGGGTGATCAACCTCCATCCTGTTTCCACTGTTTGTCATTATCTGCTCCATCGCTTCGGCTATATCTTCTCTTTAAGACTTCGCCATTCGAGGAGCAAAACCGAAGGGGGCTGCCATGGAGAGGCAATTAAGCTACCACGTTGCAAAACGCAAAAAGAAGTTCAGCTTTTTGCTTTTTAAAAGTTTAGGGTTTCAAGTTTTTTTCTTTGAGAGAACTGAATTTGAAAGACCAAAGGGCATTGAGCTGCATGGACGGAGACAGGCAGAGGGCGAGAAATTCTCAGCTTAAGGTTTTGAATAACGGGGCAGGGAGGCGAGAAACGAGAGCAGAACAGAGAGAACAGTGGTAGAGCCGTGCAGAACAGAAGAGGCTGCTGTAGCTGGCCATTAATAGTCAACCAGGATATACCGCGGGGGGATTGCAGACCGTGGAGGCAGTTTGATAATTCAATCTGTCAAGCACACGCTACAAGCTAGGCCAATTAACTGGAGAGGAGGCAGGCCTGACCCCAACCCCCCTCCCTCCCTCCCTCCCTCCCTTCCTCCCTCATCCCGTCACCGTTTGCAACAACCCTGGCATGTGTTAAACCAACATCTATGCCAGTTAAACTGTGTCTCCTGCTGAGGTCAGAAGAACTTGAAAAGTGTGAGTGTGGCTCAGTGCATGTAGAATTACCTTATTTGGCTGCTACAGTGTCTGCTCTAATAATGGGGGAGATGTAGCTTTTATGGACAGGTGGCCAAACAACAACAACCGCTGATAATTGACGGCTAATTGCAAACACTCGGCATGTGTTTCCGACAAATGAAACCTGAGTGATTTCTCTCTTTCGAATGTATAGTTACATCTCCTACTTGTTTTTTTTCTTTCTATCGGTACACCTGTTTTCAGCTCCTATTGCAAAGGAGATGAACAGAAAAGCTCTCGCCGCCTCGTTCCACACACCTTTTACATTTGTCAGACGTCTGGCGGCATCCCAAGGCTTCTAACATATGATACAAAATCCACTTATTAAACACGTGAAGAAGCCAAATAAATGCAGTGCGGAGTTGCGTGTGGATGGTGGGGGAGAATGGGGGAGGCAGCATGCCAAGTAAAGAGAGGCATGCACTTTAAAAAAAAGAAGAAAAAAAACTTCTTTTCATGCTCACCAAAATAGCAGAAAGAGAAGAGCATGGAGACTTTTTTTGCGAGTGAGGTCGTGGTGGAGTGGGAAAGAAAAGTGTCACGGTGAGCAACATACTGTTTGCTGGGCTTTGTACCAGATGGATTGGGCTTTTATTGTAACGCACTGAAAAAAAGCTGAAATCGCATCACAGAAACTCAAAGCTTCCACGTTTCATTCAATGAACCTTCAGATATGCTAAAACTTTGTTTTGCTCCGCGGGTAGGAAGGTGGACTCAAGCCATGCAGCTTCTCATGTTTCCTCTGTGATTTTTACAGAATAATATCCGTCAAATGACAAATAATTTCTTCAAAAGAGAGAAATGGATGGTGTTCTTTTTTTAAACCCAGCTTGGGCAATACCTACAGAGGGACACTATGAATATCAAGTGCATGTTAAAAGGATTTCAGGATTATTAGAATTCTGGATGCAAGCTTTCCAATTAGAAACATTCCTGCACCATCAAGCTCTACTGTTGCTTTGAGCCCGTGCAGGTTGGCTCAGTGTGTGTGTGTGTGTGTGTGTGTGTGTGTGTGTGTGTGTGTGTGTGTGTGTGTGTGTGTGTGTGTGTGTGTGTGTGTGTGTATGTGTATGTGTGTGTGTGTGCGCTACAATCTTTACAAGTCACTATGTGTCACTTTATTTCTCTCCGCAACTGCACGGCTGTCCAAGGTGCTTGCTGTAGGGGTAAAAAAAAAAGAAAAAGGCCGTCTTTGAAATCCAGCACATAATAATATCTGTTTTGAAGACTCTTGCTTTGATAGTTCTCCACCAAAGATGAGTCTCCAAAGAATTATTCGCAGAACTCCAGACAACTTCCATGGAAGTGTACACTGACTTTCTGTGAACGGGGGAAGATGTAAAGTCTTACATCAAAGAGCCTCAAAAGAGTCTCCCCCTTTTTTCCCCCAACCACAAAAAAACTAGTTTTGCGTGAACTCTCAGATGAGCTTCTTCAGACGGGTCCAAAGAGGTTTCAAAAGACTGAGAGCTGAAGTGGGTGAGGTGGGAGAGAGAGAAGGACAGAAGAGCCAGAGGTGGAGAAAAAGTAAGAGAGTGGGTTAGATGAAGAGGGAGTAAGAGACGGGTGGCGTGCAACAAAATCTGGCTCCCCTTCATCAGGGGTAGCTGCCTCAGTGAAGAAGACTTTTTGGGGTTAGTGCAGAAGGGATCCCTGCCTCCTCCTATACACACACACACACACACACACACACACACCTACCTGAACAAACCTGAACACACATTTCTTTTAAGGGCTCTCAGGGTTTTGGCTAAGAGAGACACAGAATTAAAGATACAGTGGATGTCCTCGCCATGAACGCACACACTGCACACACACACACACATACACACACACACACACACACATACACAGAGACATCTCCCAAACTCCCTACTTAACTACTGTACAGCCTCTTGGGCAAAATAGTAAACACTAATTATAACAGCAAAGTTTTTTAACTGGAGCCTCACGGTGTAGACGTGGTTTCTTCACAATAAACTGTCAGACAGCAAAGCCAACATTGTTTGATCATGAAAGTTTTATGACGTGTTTGCCTTCGCTCTGGCTTACAAATCTTGTGAGTGTCAATTAGGAAGCCCCACCGAAATCAGGAAGCCCCACCGACTTAAAAACATCCCTTTTTCTTTTCCGCTCCGACTCCAGAAGAATGAGGATTAAAAGGAACGAGGGGAAGACAAAGGGAGGGGATGCATGTTAGATTTGCATTGAAAACATCCCTGACACTTGTGATTTGTTTGTAGTGCGGCAACACTGTCAACGGTTCCTTCTATTTTGCAAGAACTGTATTTAGACATAATTCATCCTCATTTAAATGTTGCAAAAAGATCACAACTGTGCAACAAAGAGTTGAAAAGGCAACGATTCTCTGTTTTGATAAGGATCTAAAATAAAGCAGCTGAGAAGACAAGCATGTGAACTTAGTTTTTGATTAACTCTCATGCCATATTGCCAGCAAAGAGATGACAAACTATGTACTTCAACAGCCTGCAAATTAAAGATAATTGCAGCAGAAGTTATTGAGATATTGATTTTTTTTAAATGTACCTCTCTGCCTTCATCTTTTATTTACCAGATTTCTTTTTACCATAGTCTGAAGAAGTCGCTAGGTCGGTAGTCTATTGATTTGATGTTGAGGCTGGTTTTGTTGTGTCTCCAATATATTAGTGGACTACCTGGGATAAGAGGGGCATGAATGAAAATCTCTAAAGAGTATTTAGGGGCCAGAAACACTCTGCAGGCTGTAAGGGTCTTATTGGTGAAATGCAAAGCAAAGTCAAAAAAACAACGAAACATTGTCCTTAATCAAGTCAGTAGAGTTAGTGAGGTTGTCTGAATGATAACCTCACACTTTCAAAACTGGTCATTCATACAGCTTCTGCTTCTAAGGTGGTGTTGCTTCACTATTCCAGTTAAATAAGCACATTTAATATATTTAAAAAACAAATTTGAGGTACCTACACTACAATTCAGACAGAAATATGGTACTTTCAGTAATTATTTTACAGTGTTAGTTACTTTTAAGAGTTCTGCACACCAAAAATAGAATGTACAAGTACAGCTGAAAGGATAAGGTGATTAATGGATTGACAGAAATCAATTGGCAACTATTTTAGTAACCGTTTAAACATTTTTATTGCTAACATACCAACCAGTTTACGGTTCTAACTTTGCAAATGTGAGTATGAGCAAGCGTTGTTAAGGTATCACAATGAGCGCTGGGTCGTTTTTGATAGGTACTTATCTCTATGTTTTAGATTTTTCACTAACCAAACAATCAATCCATTAATCACAAATGTAATCAGCAGATTATTCCATAATGAAAATAATAATTAGTGGTGTACAAAAAAAGAAGAAGTAAAGAAAAATAGCTGTGCGCTGTAGTTTGTAAAGCTGTTGAAAGCAGTTTAACATTTGCATCCATTGTCCTACCATTACCCTTTGTTGTACATTTTGACGTTTGTTTTATTGTCTAATTAACTGTATTGTTTCCTTTTCCTTATATGTTAATTAATACTTATTTCCATTAAATAAGTAGAAATCAATCAATTGTATTTCATATAATGAAAGTTGGAAAAGAATCCAATGAATGGAGGTGATTATAGTGTGACATAAAACAAGCAACCTATTTAACAACCGCACCAGACTCTGCGGGCATCTCCTGCACTCAGCACTGCTTCCAAACTGAACAGAGTTTTCTTATGAGACAAATTGCCACTACTGACTGCCTTTAGGTCAGGAAAAGGAAAAAAGAATTAAAGAAAATACCTTTTTGATACAAAACAGTGGTTCCCAAACGTTTTCACGGAAACCGACGCAAAATAGACCACGGACCCTTATTCGATAAGATGACGTCCCATGGGCCCCAATCTAATAGGATTTTTGCTTTTGAGCGTGATTTGTTTCTTTGTTTCCAAGTTGATGTTATCTTCCGCCACACATGCACAAAAAATTTTTTTAATGTACGAGTTGTTTCTTCAAGAAAAGATCTTTTACTACAGAAAGTGTAGGAAACCCATACCATTCGGTTATTGTGTTACTTATCAAAAGAATTATAGTATAATTTATAGCTGCAAGCAGCATTGGACAGGCCTCACACCTCCTTGTGCGTCGGGGTTACTGGCGGATGTCGCTCCTTGCGGCCGTGCATTTGCGCGGCCCTTGCTCACGGCAAATAGCCACCAATGAAAATGGAGCACTCAGCGATATCTCACACAAGACTCTACGTCATACAGTTATTTAGCTGTGAATGGGGGTGTGGCTAATCCATAAAGATAGATCCAAACCATGACCAATGAAAATGGAACTCTGCTCAGTTCAATGATACCTCACAGAATAGTGTACATCAAACGGGTCATTAGTTATAAAAAGGGGCGTGGATAAAACATAGGGGGTGGGTCAAACCATCACCCAACAAAAAGGAACTCTGCTGAGTTCAGTGATACCTCACACAAGACTCTATCTTAAACAGTTCAAAAGCCATAAAAGGGTTGTGGTTAAAGTATTGGGGGCGGCTCAGTATCACAAATTATAATTTCATGTAAACCAGAAGATTTTTGTCATATAAAGCAGATTTCCTGTTGCCAGCGTGGGCAGATATGACAATGTACACTTAAGTTACAACTTCTTCGTTTATAGATAAATACTAAAAATGGCCGCCACGCCAAGCCCACACTGTTGGACAAAAAGTTTTGCTCGTTGAGGTCGTAGATGTCACAGATCTCATTTGAAGTTGATTGGAAGAAATTGCTCAGAGAAGTTTGTTGAAGTAAAGCACCTATAGTTTTGGGCCTGCTTCCTGTTACCACTAGGGGGCGTTATGACTTTGAGCCAATATCGGCCTGTAAATGTTGTCGGGGTGGGAATCTTGTAAATCCTGAAAGATTTTGAGCCAATTAGACAATGTACACTCAAGTTCAAGTATACCCACTTCCTATTTTGTTGGCGAAATGCACAAAATGGCCGCCCTGCCACGGCCAGACCGTATTACGAAACGTTTTTCTCATAACTAATAACTTTTAATCTTTCACGTCTTAAGATAGCACAGACCAAATTTGAAGTTGAGCGGCTGAAATCTCTAGGAGGAGTTTAGTAAAGTACGACATTTGGAAATGGCTCATTTGGAACCTTTAATTAAAAATGGCGGACTTCCTGCTGGGTTTAAGGTATGGCTCCAATGAGCCCCTGTAGTACGTTTAACATTGACTAACTTGGTACACATATGTAGCATGTCAAGACGCAGAAGCAGTGAGTAACAAGACTACAGAAGGTCCAGTGGGGAAAGTGTCACTACCCACCCGTTAAAAAGAAAGCCACACTTTTCTACAGTAATACATGCAGAATATAATAGTTTGTGACACTAAATAAATGTTGTATTGCTTCCATCAGGATCACTGGCAGTGTACAGTCAGCTTGGTAATGCGCTGTAGCCATGAGTAGGCGAGGGAATGCAACTCTCCAGTAGAAGCTGTTGTTGGATTCAAAGTATATTTTATGAGCAGGTACACAACTAGCTCCAAGAAAAAAAGTTGGAGCAAGGATTTGGTCATTCATTCCTGGCAAAAAGACAAATACCAATGATTCATTTATATAATAATAATAATACTGTGGTACCATTTTCCTCCAGTTTGTGTCATTGCCATACATTTTGATACAGACATAATTTCCCACTGGATAGATTGTTACTTTACTGATCCACTGAGTTTTAATCTACTCAGGTCAAAATTTTGATTTTCAATACCATCAAATAAACAGATGCTACTCTTTATTAAACTGATACGGATGTGCTGTATTGAGGCAGGGTGACGTACTGAGTATGAAGTTAGCGGTATTGTAGTGCAGTGTGTGTAATTTACAGTTTTTGTCGGTGACTAAATGCTACATCTCCTCAAGACCCAAGCCAAGTTCCTGTGTCTTGCTTGCCACCTGCTGCATGAAATTAAAGGTGGGAGTCCAGAATTTAAAATTACACTAGCCCCAAAGTAAGCAACAACTTTCGGCCCAAGTTCCCTTACATAAGGTGGTCTGGCTATTCTCATTTTATCAAAAAGCTGCTCTTACAAGTTTTTCTCAGCTTTTACATCTTTTGTTTTTTAACCATATACCGCAGTGAAATGTCAGGAAGGTATGAAAAAATACATAGTGCCCAAGCCTTTTCCAGCAGTAAAAATCAGGCCTTACAGCCCTTACCTCTCCTGAATCCCCATGTACGCCACATCTTTTCAGTGATGGCAGGCATCACTATCATTCTTCTCCATTTCCAGGTGTTAGACAGCTAGTCTATTGTACAGCAATGAGATATCACTTTAATTTAGAAGAAAAGAAGCATGGAGGACTCTGATGTTCTGATATTTTCTCTTGACGTTCATTGTGTCTTGGGAGCTAATAAAAATGAGACTGCTATGCAGTCGCAGCTTCAGCAGAGGTACCCTCCACCACTGCCCCTCTAAACTCACACACACCGACATAGTGTTGCATACTTCTTTATTGGCTTAATAAAGGGGGACTAAGGGTGTGGTGGAAACAATTTTCTCTCTGTGAGTGCTGGTACCAGAAATCAGACATGGACTCTGGAGGTCTTGTTGGAATAAAACAGCCCAGTGATATAATTAACAACTGCTTCCTGTGAGACAATTGTGTTTGCATTTGTGTTTGGCATTGTTGATATAATATGTGTGTGTGTGTACATATGCACAAGTGTGGGCATGGTCCGTTACACATCCCTCACATCCTCCCTTTTGCACATGCATGCACACGTGCAGCAACCTGTTCTCCCTCCTGCTTTTGAAGTTAAGAGGACAAACATGATTTAAATCTGGATTCCTTCTAGTAAAATAATGGACTCAGCCAATGACATGCATGGATCTGAGTCCCACCACGCAAGCATGCCTAACATTTAACCCCTAACATCTAAAGGATGGCACAAACACGGTAGCCTAAGAAAGCACATTAAGGAGAAACTCTCGCTATCTCCCTCCTGACAGCTCACAGGGAAAGCTGTAGGTAACAAATCAAAAAGGGAAGTCGAAGCCCCAAAACATTTAAATGGAAGGGAGGCACGGTCTCACAATGGTTCCCGCCTTATCTTGCCTCAAACACCTGCCATGTCGGCTGCTACTTATCCTCTGATTACAGCTGTAGCCATTTTGCTGTAATTCGCCAAAAAATTATTCCTGAAATAAATAAGTATTATAACGTGCAGACAGAGAGTGGGAGAAGGGGAGATGGCGGTGTATGGGAGAGAGAGCATGTAGTGAAATATTCAACTGAAATATTCTCTGGGAACATGGTGTTCTGAGATTGGAATAAATAAGTAGACAAGGAGCGGAGGGAAGAAAAAAGGGAAAAGTCAAAAGGAGGTTTGACGTGATGTCTAGTCTAGAGTCTGGGTTACACTGTTGATCTCTGCTTCACACAAAACTCTCAAACAAGGTCATATTATAGCTTGCAGTGTGCAATGAATGACAACATTTCTGCCTTTACACTGCACATCACAGTCTTATCTGCAGTGGCCCTCTGTTCTGCAACCTGATTCTAAAATATAGGGGAAAAGGAGGGAAATGCATGTTATGCTAAATAAAAAGGAGTTTTTCTATGTCATATACAGTTCTTTTTTTTACCATTTTATTGAAGCATTATTGACATGTTTATGCTTTTTGTCATAACCGGACTATACAATTTGAGTGGAAATGAGTGGAAAAATAAGATGGGACTAGATTAGGCTTTGGAAGCATGAAATGTTTCTTCTCATGTCCATACAATAGTCTTCATGGTTCCACTCAGTTCCAAGTAACCACAAACAGACCTGGGACCTGAGTCAGGCTGGGTTCAAACTAGAGATGTTCCGATGCTGCCTAAAATGCTGGTATCATAATCGGAAAGCACTGGAGTTTATGCACTGATCCAACACCACGTAATTTAGCAGCAGAGAAAATCTACTTTAAAGCTTTAGGACGTTAATGAATGTCCGTTACATTCAAGCCATAGCCAAATGAGTTGATACCAAGCTAATTAAGACAATCAACTCCACAAAACTCTGGATATTTCCTTTTCTTCTCTTTTTTGCAATCAATTTCTTTTCATTTAAGCAAATAACCAAAAGTGCAAAACATTGGTCTAGATGACCAAATACAGAAAAGTACACTACACATACTGAAGAAGGCACAGTGCAACTTTTCCACAGTCCTTCCTTGCGATAAAATGTTTCAATCCAAAACAAAGGAGGAAGGAAGTGGGGAGACACAACAAAAACACAACAGCAAGAACGATGTCTGCAGCTCAAAGACAAACGCACAAAGAAATAAGAAGCATTGACAAGGAGACCGACATAAGACAAAAGCGACCAAACACACACACACACAGACACACACACACACAGATAGAAGCAAGAATGCTATAGCAAAAGTCTACAGCATGGATTTCAAAGAGTCCGAAATTCTGAGCCAAGTGTCTAAAGTCTTTCCTGGTGCTCCATTTGAGCCAGCAGTGGAGAGCTCCATACACAGTAACATCCAAAGAGAAAAGGCTTTATGAATGAACAGACAAGTCAGGAGGTGGTTTCCAACAGGTGATTCTCATCATTCTCTTGGCCTCTTTAAGTCCAGCTAAAAAACACGTTTTTTAGTTTTAGAGAGCTGAAGGGCTGACAGATCATTTAGAATCCAAACACTGACAGTAACAGGTACAGAAACATTAATCAGGGCTTATATTTTGGATGCAATATTGTTCCAGAACTGATCAACAGGAGAGCAATCCCAGATCATGTGAAGACCTTGAGCTTCTGGTGGTCAGAAATTGCATAAAGGACTGTTAACTATTTTCATGTGATGCATTTTCATGGGGTGAGAAATGTCCTATGAATCAAATTGTAGTGAATCTGCTGATGGTCTAGATTGCATGATACTTCTGGAATGTTAGACCATACATCATACCAGTTGAGTTCGATACTCCTATCAATAGTAAGGCCAATGTGGCCAGATCTCACCAACAACTCATAAAGTCTCAATACAATAGGTTTTTGGCTGCATAGTAAATAACGTCCGACTAGGATGGATGGGCAAAGCCCTCTCCCAAGGGACATGGTATGCCTTGAGTGCTGATCTTAATTTAATACATTTTGTAAGTCAGAGAAGGACAACAAGCACACCTCGCTAAAAATGACTTTTAGACAATGAACCTCTCACTGTTCCTATTGTGGGGCTGTCATAGGCCTCCTACCAATCAGGAGAGCTGTTTTATTGAATCATGGAGAAAAAGTGTGCCAGTTACAAGCTAAATGCCAGTATGTTTGAGCCAATGTCCAAGTTTTGATAAGATAAGCGATAATGGGACCAAAGCGCAGCTGGCCAATATCTCGTTTGTTCGAGATATTGGCAAAAAGAACGTCATTGAGTGACCAAGGCTCTTTCATAACACTTTCCAAGGTACGCAGCAAACAGACCCATCTGGGCTAAACCAGGTGTGGAGGGGCCTTAACACAAAGGACCAAAAATAATTATTTTTTTGGAGCATCACAGAGCAGCGCAGACATTTAAGTGGCACAGTAATAAGGCGGTCCGCATTGCTATTCCGTCGGGTATTGAGTATCGGAAATATGTCCCTAAGGAATAAATCCCATCAGTCTCAGTTAGCCAATAAACATGCAGCATTTTTCTACTAAGATCTAATAATGTCTGTGATTGGCTTCCTACAGAACACTGTAGGAAAACCATTGTTATGCACAGAGACATGGCTCACGTAGTAAGAGCTGAAAAATAAATAAAAAGATTTGGGCCGTAATGTTGTAATTTCTTTTTTGTTAAATACATTTTTATGAAATGGTATGGAAAAAACAATCACTCAGGAACTGGTATCAAAGTCACTGTGTTGGTATCGGTACCAGTATTGAAACATTTTCAAGGATAACCAGCCCAACATGGGGTGCTACTCAATACTAGGGTTATGGTACTTGATCTTATCCACTCAGCATACTTACAAGTAGATGTCATTAAACGGTCTTTTAACCAGGCAATTAAGGAAACACAGTGAAAGAATATGCAGCTAAGTAAAATTACCTTAACCTTATGATGTTTAAGTTTCAATGGACAACGATTTATTTCTTTTTATCATCATTAATAACTGAAATATGATGGGGAAGGATGTGGTGATGAGTGAGGAAAGGGATGATGGTGATAGTTTCTATACCAAGGGATATGACACACTGATAATGAAACACAGTGCAAAGTGACTGTGAATGTAACACAAATTAGACCAGGCATTTTAATGTTAATCCTCTGACTGCCATCAGATCTGCAGAGTATCACAGTGTTTAAGTTTCCCACATCTTGTCCATCTGTCACTGTGGCTTTATTCTCCATCTCTGTTTTTGTTTTTTTTCTTCATTCAGACACCACCCACCCAACACCAACACCACTACTGACTCAGTAGCAGGTAACACATGTGAAAGGGTCTTTAATCTTAAATTTCTCAATATTGACAAACAGATAGCAATGCTGCTCTCTGCTGGCCATATCGATGAAGCTATTATCATACAAACATTGGAGATGGATGAAAAGTAGGAAACTTCTATTGGTAGAAAAAGGATTTTCACATTAAAATTACATTAAATAATTTAGGTTTAATTTAGGTTAATTTAGGTAGGCAAATCTCCCAGCAGTGTTTTTTGGCTTTATAATTGCACATTCACTGTCAGCTTCTTCAGTGCCCATGCTGGATTTACACATACTGGATTCCTCAGCCTCAGGCCAAATGCCGTTACAAGGTAGACAGCTCATTAAGATGAGTGACAAGTGTCGAAGCAGGAACTTGCTCAGTTGAGGGGAGTGGGGGTGGAATCGACATTGCACTGAGCCCCCGCATGGTGAAAATTCACATAGTTGGGCTTCAATCTCAATTTTCTCTCAAGCGTGAACATCTTTTACACTGGTTGTTGTTTTTTTCATAAAGACTGGGGAAATCACAGCCAATCGATGCTGAAATAAATCTATCTTGACAAACATCGCTGTCATGGCTTTTTGGGCCTTCAGACAAGAAAACAAAGCGTCTTGCACTATGCTGCTAACAACCTAACGTTAGCTGTTCGCCTCAGAATGGACTAGAGTCTCTCGGGTCTGGCCCTGGATGCAGACAACTTGGCGGATGAGGGCAAAGGTCCTGAGGTTAGCACAACAACCTGATTGGCGTGTGAGCTAATGAATTGGACGAGCCAAGACCTCATCCACGCCGCTTTCAAGTAGCCTCTAGACGCAAAAGCAGAGCAGGATGAAACTATCACCGAAGCAATTGACATTTACATTGGCATATTTGGCATAGTTTTATTTTGATTTTTTTCAATTTTCAGTTTCATATCATAGGAGTTCTCAATGCACAATTGTGTATTTAATATGAATGTGAGTATTATACTAAAATGTTTACTTAAATGCATGTTACTTGGTAAATACGTCTTTTCTCAGGCTTAAAATCCATACTGATTTTCTATTATATGGCTGTAAAACTGTTGTTAAATGATATCCTAAGTGGTATTAAAAAGGTCTTACATCTTAACTCGGCTAACCCTGAGATACACTGTTTATAATTCATTAATCTTTCTTAAAGTGGTGGCATGAAGCAATATTTGTGGGAATAGTCTCCAAGCTTCAGGTCTCTGGGTGTGCCGTGGTTGACTGACAATCGAGACCCAGTGTTGCTAGGAGACTGCTGTCAAATTTCATTGTGTGATACTGAATGGAGCATGTTATAGTCCGGTCCGGACTACAAACACTTATAAAAGACCTCCTATTCTTGTGTTAAGTCTGTATTCAACTTGAGAAGTGGATGCTAGTTAGCCTAGCTTGCTAACATTTTGCACTGATTTCCACTAGACACTTATGTAGGGAACGCTATCGCTGAGGAACAATTGATGAAAAAAAATAGGTTTCTTAATAAAAAAGTACATGTCAAACCAAACACAAAGGGGCACCCAGATAGCTCAGTTGGTAGAGCGGGTGCCCATGTATAGAGGTTTACTCCTCGACGCAGCCGGCCCGGGTTTGAATCCAGCCTGCGGCCCTTTGCTGCATGTCACTCCCCCTCTCTCTCCCCTTTCACAACTTCAGCTGTCCTGTCCATTAAAGGCCTAAAATGCCCCAAAAAATAATCTTTAAAAAAAAAAACAACAACAAAAAATACACAAAGGATATATGACACAAATAATAATAATTTAAGCTTGACTTTAACAGTAGTGAATGCTTATATGTGCTGCAACAAGCTGTACACTATGCTTTCTTTATCCCATGTTGTTTGGCAGCTTCTGATACTTGGCTGATAAACACAAGCTACCGCACTGATGCTTTGCGGCAGAGCAGACTTCCTGCTATTGGAGAGACCTGGGGAGACAGATGGGAGATTTACAAATGCTGGAGGAGCAGAGAGCGGAGCTGGCAATGGCACACCTCAGAGAGATTTCCATTTACTGCCGGCGTCTTGTCTTCATCAAGGTTGGCGCTATGGTGTCACTTTTCTGCTGCCAAAGTGGGGTGCGAGCGCGGTGAGAAAGACAATGTCACATCTGCTTTGACTGTGAGCCTCATAGCAAAGACAGCAGATGTACGTGCATCTATTGCAATCAGCCGTTATTTGATCTTGTAGATTTAGCAAAAGTGCCATAGTTCTTATGCATCAAATTGTGTGGGAAATTGAAATAAAAACCGATGAATACTTATCTTCTGCCATCATTTCTGTCGTGTTTGTCGAGAGGTAGAAGTTAATAATAACGGAACTGTATAGCTTCCTAATCACACATCATCTACCCTCGCTCTCGTGTCCCCGCAAACAGCTCCACGCGCTCACACGGGCTTCCCCTTTTGTTTGCTCACCTGTCTATCGGCCTGGCGGATAATGACGCGGACCATAGCTCTGGTCACAATATGGATACGGATCCCAACTCAAATCTCATAACCTGATGCTGGCAACTCACTATTGATTTCTTCCATAAGCCTCGCTCAGTTTCTCTCTTCCCATCTCCCGCTTTTTCTCTTAGTGTCTCGACCCGCTATGCTCTCTTAGCCCACAAACTGCACCCACCCCACCTACACCCCTAAAGAGTAATTACAAACTCTTTTATTTTCTCCTGCGTTGCTCCCTATCGGGCTACTCATCTCTGACAGCGGTGCAGCTTAAATTAAATTCCCCCATCTGATAATGAAAGTCATTAGGTCCCGGTGGAGCCTAGTGGAAGCCCAAACAAAGCCTGGTGGAGGTCCGTGTAATAACCCTGGGAAGGGACAACACACAGCTGAACAGAGAAAAAGAAAGGCGGACATGAATTTTCTGGATGCACAGTTGATCCTTTTTAAAATTATGATTCACAGGCAGCATGTTTTTGAAGAATAAAAAAAAACACCTAATAACAAGGTTGTGAAAAATATATTGCATGTGCAAGAAACCTGAATTTTGTATAGTCTACATAGTATTTGTGTTACACTGGGGTTCTCTTGCACCTGGCAGCATGATTGATAGCCACACCAGTGTTCAAGCTAATTTGAATGTACTTTTAAATTAGGTGGCATTTAGATTTTCCACCATGGGACTGAGTTTAACTGTCTTCCAACAATCATACGCACTTGCCGTGACCTTTGTCACTCATATGAGCTCTGGTGGAAGGGTTGTATGTTAATTGTCGGCAGAATTTCTGCTCAGGCTAATCAACAGAGGTGTAAAAAGTATTCACATTCATTATGCAGGTAAAAGTATGGATACTAGGGTTTAAAAAGACTTCTGTATAAGTTGAAGTATCAAGCTTTTTACTTAAGTAAAAGTACTGGTTTTCAAAACTATTTAGAAAGATTGGCATGGCTCTGCCATGGACATCTTTATACTAGTTTACATATATCTGCTATTTCCTTGCTGGATTATGACGTGATTTGTAACATGTACAGGTGCACTGGATCGCGTACTAACCAATAGGTTGTCGGAATGGTGTATGTTTATACTTCTCATCCAACTTCAATTAAATTCACTCAATCCAGATGGCGTGACTTATCTGGATAGTTTTTTTTTTTTGTGTGTTCTTTTGAACAATGTCAAGTTGGTATGAAAACATGCCAAACTGAAATAAAATTAAAATGTAAGGAGTAGAAAGTAATGTGTGAAAAAGTAAAAAAGTCTGCTGTGAAATAAATACTATAATTTCTACCTAAGTAACCTCTGATAATCAACCCGTTCTTACTCCCAACTCGTCAAATACAAGCGCTTGGTCAGTGGCACTTGGTGTCAGAAACTCACACAATCACTTTAGCATATGTATGGGATGCCCCAGGCATAGCGGCAGCTTGACCACGGAGCTGTAAGATGACGTATTATGAACAGAGACGATGAAAGACAGATAATCAGTGTAAGAAGGCTGGTTGGGGTGGAGGATGGGTCAAAGAACACAGGACTTTCCACCAGCAGATAAGGTCTTATTTCCCCGTTGTTGCCACGTGTCACTTAAACGTACATTTTAAATCCCACCTATGACCTTTTTCTAACCGCAACTTCCCCGCATGTGACTTATACCTACATTATTTAATCCTAACCCACAATCTTTTCCGAACCCTAATTTTGTGGTTTTATTCTGCACGTTGAAAAATGACATAAAGGGTCCCGACCCAGAGCGTCAGAAAGTGACGCCACATTGTTCTGAACAAACGCCAGTATTTGATGCGTTAGGAGTGAAATTGTGTTGGCCTATTAACTGTGGTGCTTCAGTAGATCAGTCGATCCATGGATTTGTAGTCGTGGGATAGCAAGATTTAACAGAAATTCAAATCCTGTTATCTTCATAAGAACTTTTTTGAAATTACTATAAAATAATTTTACTTAGAAACATCTTAAAAGGTGCAAATATCATCAATAATTTCCACAAACAAACTTCCCTTGCAAGAATTTTTATTTCCCAAGAACTTGCCCTTTTAAGTTCTAAGGAACTCGTCTTAAACATCGGTAAACGAATACCCCAAACTTACTTTTTTGTTTATGGCGCTTAGTTGTACTTTTGGTAATGCTGTCAATTTACCATGCACTAAACCCCTCCCCCAAACAGTGATTGCCCAATCATAGTTTAGCAACCATAACGAGCCACAGCAGGCTTGTAACGCTTATAAAATCTGCTACCAAAACTTGAAATTTCAGATGGTGGATTTAATGTTTGGCAATTGTAAATAAGACTTTTGACAAAATAAGCTTTTGTATATTTGTGCCTGAAATCAAGGACCCATTGTTTCAGGAAATACTTCTACATCATCATAATTACTGCATAGTGACTTGCATTTGTACCATGCAGAAATGTAAATCTGAATAGATTTATCTTAATGGAGCTAAAAACCCAATGTGAAGAAAGAAACTCACAACACAATCATATTTCAATGCATAATGCCATTTTTTTTTACATTGTGTATGTTATATAAGCACTAAATGTATGTCTCTCTCTTCTAGAGAGAGATAGAATCTAAAGCTGTTTTAAAATGTCAAAAGAATTAGACATTGGTTTCATTCTCCTGCTAGCCCAACAATCAGGTATACTGAATAAAACAGGAGAAATGGCGGTCTAGAATGCATGTGTGTGTGATGGCCCAGGTGGGGGGTCCCTCTATTACAACACTCAAACCATCAGGTTCATTAGCCCAACAATTACACATTCATGAATTTGCTGTTAAAATGGCATTTGCTAAGCTGAGTGTGCCAGCTCCTGTCAACCTAAAGTGCTGGGTAAAATACTTTTAATTGGTCTCAGTCTTTCGCCTGGTAGATTATGGGGGTCGGCTTTCTGGGAGCGTGGTTGAAACATGGGGGCTAAAAGCCTCCAAGATGGTAGGGCTGGCAGAGGCTGAGTGGAGAAAATGCTCTGGAGGGAAAGGTCATGGTAATCACCATAAAGGGCACCATGCAAAAATAATTAAAGAGAGAATAATTGGCTGAGTGTTGTTTATGTGCATCTGTGTGTGTGTGTGTAATGGTAGCAAAAGATTGAGAATGTGCGTACCAAAGAAAAAGAGACACTATGGAGGTAAGTGTGTGTGTTTGTGTGTCTGTGTGTGTGTGTGTGTCTGTGTGTGTGTTTATCTGAGTGCTGGTGGTGATCACTGCACACAGGTGTAGATGAATATACAGCTGTGTTTATGTGTTAAATGGAAAATCCAATCACATCCATTTCTATCATCGTCATCCTCATCATCATATCTTTCTCCTTAGTGTCATGGTTTGGGTGTGTTTCAGTTAAGCACAAGAATTGCCAAAATCAAATTGTAAGATGACCAAGTAAGCTGATTGGTGAGCCCCAGCTGCACCCCACATCCCTGTATGCTGAACAACTACAGCGGATAGCTATGGCCATCTTAGAAAATAGCCTAAACCCTTTGAAAAGGGAATTCCAGTTTCTCCACATCTGGAAGGGAGCTAAGAATACCTGGTTGTAGAACTACAAGATAAAAAAAAGAAAAGAAACTTTGGTCCCATGATAAACAAACTGTAGAATTACTTGCACAAAACGCACAAGCACCTTTGACATGTTCTAACTTTAGAATTTCTGCATATAACTGCACAAGTCAATGTGGTACTGTTTTTTATCCATGTTTTTTATGTCTGTTTTATACGTTATAAAATATTTTCAAGTTTGCGGTGTGGCATGTTATGTGCTGTTCTACAAAGTTTGAAGGATGTCCTTCTTCTCAGACTGTAAACCTGCAGCAAATGAATCGCCCCTTGGGGACAAATAAAGGTTTTGATTGATTGATTGATTGACCTAGTTTACCTTCGGGTACCAATAATGTGACCTGAACCTGATCATCATCATCCAGGAACTAAAAAATCGGCAAAATGCAATATTTAACCATAGCTACATAAGTCATCTTAATAACCATGGGTCTCATTTATAAAACTGTGCGTAGGATCCTTACTAAATGTGTACATACGGCCAAAAGCCAAAAATGGGTTTTAGTTCTCCTGCAGGGCCAGCAGTGCCATCATGCAGCATTACGCACAGGCGATATTTATATGTTTACAACAATTGGTGATGGTTAAAACAATTACAAAATCACAGCATCAACTAGTGGTATCCTCCACCCGAGATACAAGATGAAAGTGTTAAAGGCAAACGCACGCTTGGTCTTTAGCTCTCAGTGGCATACAGACGCAAAAAACACACCCTTGGGCATCTGAATCTAACTCACCGGGCAGAGCAGTAGCTTGACCATCAGCGATAGCGAGTGGTATGAAAGACCACGTAAGGAGGTTGGTTGGGGCGTTGGATGGTCAAAGAACACAGGACTTTTACCCAGAAGACCGGGGTTCGTGTCCTGCTCTTGTGCCGCATGTCATTCAAATGTATGTCCCGACCCAAACAGTGTCACCAGGGGGCGACCTCTAACTCACTCAGTAGAGTGTTTGCATCATGTAAGCTGAGGTAGCGGCCCGGGTGCAAATCCGACTCGCGGACCTTCGCTTCAAGTTGTCCCACCTCTCTCTCCCATTTCCTGTTTTCAAGCCATCCTGTTGATTAAATCCCTACCAAGTGCATCTTAATATGACGGCAGAGGGCTAGACCCTAAAGTAGACTTTTTGCGTCAAAAACACTTCACCAAGTGTTGCTTTTTGATGCACTGGGAGTGAGAATCTGTTGGGTTTTATGTATTCAGTGTCTTATTCATTCAATTTCGGCCCTCATTGGGTTCCATTGTTGTTACCTACAGTCTATTGTCATAATATCAGTCTGACTTAAAGAGAGATCAGTTGAAATGCAGTGATACAAAAACAGTCTTAATGCTTTAACGGTTCAAAATAGTACTAACAATCTGTTTTGTTTGGCTTAAAGTTGTTTTAGTTTAGTTAGAAATCTGCAATGAATTTTCTGCCAACAAACCACTTAATTTGACAGCGTTTGTGCGACAGTCAATTCACTCATCACCAATAAATAGAGGTGGCATCATGGGGGTCTTCTGCGATGTCTGAGTGACACTTAATATTCCAGCAGAGCTACCACATCATCATTTCATCTGCCCTGACAAACAGCAGGCGTATTATGAGATGAGAATCAGAGGCATGCTAATGGCCGAGGGGGATCGATGCCCATGTGGCATCTAGTCAATACCTAACAATGGAACATGTTGAAAACTAAATGCCATAGGAGCCCAGTGCTGGAGTTAATTGTCGGATACTTCTCTCCTGCTGTAGTTTGAGGGCCTAATTAGTTCAAGGTGTCTGGAAAAGGATAGTTGGCTGAATCAATGTTCACCATTGGAAAGGATGGAGATACACACTGTGGTGTGTTTTTCCCCCCCTCTATTGATTTCATTGATTTTGAAAGTCAAAATGGAAGGTATTCTCTCTGCATTATAGCCAGTGGTTATAATGACTGCTTATGTATGGTTTGTTTTCTGCTTTTATTCCTCACCTGTACGTTCAATGAATGCTCCAAATAATAATGTACGGAGTTGTCATATTCACAGACTCCCAATTGCAGAATAAAATGGATTCCCCAATAAAAGAAGGGTCGCTGGATCGTTGGGTTTTAGTCGGCGCGGACAGCACCATTTTATGCCGCCATTGTTGGAGCGATTTACATCTGTTGTCACAACGGGTGGCACTTACTGATAATGTCTATAATCAGCCTATTTAATGCTTTCAACAGAATGGCAGATATGAAACAGATGGTGAATCTGCCGGTATACTCTAAACACAACACCCTCGATATTATTGAGATCAGCAGTTGGTGAAAGACCGCTGAATCTGAACACTTTACCTTTTGGAAGCTGCGGAAGCATAGGCCAGTTAGGAAGGCTAACTGAAGCTATACACGTCAATAAATCACTCTTTACATGGATACTGGACTAACCAACCATGTAAAAAAAGCGGCTTGCATTCACCCGTAGAAATGCTGGACAAAAACAAAGCACCCATGCACCTTAACCTACCATTGCAAGCACAAAATAGACTTTGTAGTTCTTTTTAGCCAGTACAAAAAAACACTCCCCATCCCTACCTTGCAGCAGCAGAGATTTGATCAGACCCCTGCAGTGAATCATGTTTACGGTCCTGCACACCTGGTTAACACACACACACACACACACACACACACTTGCATGCACGCACACACAAGTACACACGCACACATACACACACACACACACACACTCTATCCTTTTCAGGGAAGTCAGGGTTTGGTGCACATCTAAAATCTCCTTACAGGACAAAAGCAAAAGGCATAACAGGAAAAACACACACTGCCTGATTACCATCATGTTTGGTGAAAATGCTGCTGTGAGCAGTTTGTCAAATGGAGTGCACGTTTGGGAGCCGACAAACAGAGTGGAAGCATTCTCCTCGGATGCTTGTTGAGAGGTTATGGCTGCAATCAGAGCCTTTGATGGAAATTGAAATAGAGCTGCCATTCAGGGCCACATACACACAATATGGAGCCATGCAATCATTTACTATGCGTGAAGGTTAGCTTTGACCAATGTTACCATCTGCAAAAGGCCCATGTGATTTTTTGTTTTTCTTTTCAGCTAATCTTTGCTTTAGAAGCTTAGAATGGAACATAATGCACTGCAGTGCCATACTTTTATAGTGTACTTAAGTGACAGATGTAAGTGGTCGGCGCTGCTAATTAAGCATAATCTCTGCATATCCAATCAGTGTAAATGCCAGTTAATGTGTGGTGTACACCCTAGTAGTGCTGCAATCACTTCTCCTTGGAGCCATCAGGTCGGAGGATATGATCTTCAGAGAAACAGGCAACCTGTCATTGAAAATGTCCTTTAAGTTGACGAGGCGTCATTTAGAATGGCCTTGTGATGGCAATCCCATTCAGCTCTGAGCCCGCGCCCATTCATGCTTAGGAGAAAGACAAAAAAAATGCAATTCTAATTAACATCCCCAGTGACCCGAATATAAACATTTATTTTCCCCATCTTCTGCACACAGTGAAAGATTTTTGAATTGTCCTTTGATAGCTTCTGATTTCCATTTTCATCAGGGTTTTGCTTCCCGCGTATCAACCCATAATTTATGCATCAAATTCATGCATAATTAATTTCAAATTTACCACTGTATAAGTATTAAAACACCAAAACAAATTCTGTGATAATGGAGGTGTTTGAGGCCTCCGTCATTTCAAATTAACACCTTCCCCTTCCCACTTTTCATTTATTTCTGCCTTTTTTTATGTACGCAGGAACTCGGATAAAATACACTAAAAACATCACACAGTGACAAATACATACTATTCCAGGGACAAAATACATGTTTGTTAATTTAACATTTATGTATTTCCAGATAAGATAAGATGTTTTATGGATAGATAGCCAAATCCAAGAGAACATTGCTTCATTTTTTCAGTGGTGTATTTGTATTTTTCTCCCTAATGGCTTTATCAACAATTTTGTTTTCGTTGCAAAAATTTGCCTCATACTCAAAGTATACTTGAAAGAAAGCAATGCCATCCTTTTCAAACACTAACTGCCATGGCACCATATTGTGTGTGTTGCATAACAGACACATTTAAACAATAGACTGTATATAGACCCTTTGCACATGATGTCACGCTCTACTCTCAAGAGTTATGAACGCCATGACAGACGGCGGAAGAACTATGCTGTAGGTGGTTGGCAACCAGCTAGCTGCTATGCTAAGCAGCTGTTCCTGCTAACATGTCAACCTGAGGATGACCCACCCACAGCTATCTATCATCGGTTATTCACTGACCTAGCTAGCTCGCTACATATCCCAAAAAGAAAGCCATTCCATTGATCATTTAACTTAACATACATACAAAAATATTAGTTAAATTATACAGTAGATGACATGGCATAGAAACTAGCCGGCCAGCTAGCTGCAGCAAGCTTTGTCCTGCTTGCTAGCTACTGCCCATCTTGTCGCAATATCCACTTTAGTTTGATGTCTTATTATGAGGTACCTCCCTGTTAGCGTAGAATTGCATACATTTAACCCAGCCAGCTATAAAGAACTGATAAAGCATACAGACTTTTAAAAGCATTATGATTAGCACCAGTGTATGGGGATACCCCTTTTACCACATAGTGGTGTGGAGTGAAGTCAGGCAGACTGAAAACGGAGGGAGGAAGAAGGTAAAGGTCGGTATCCAATCCTGCTAGCTCCAACATACCTACCAGAGGCCCTACCTTTACCGATAACGGCACGAAAACTTGATGAACCCATAAAGTTGAAAATAGTATTATTTTTACAGTTTTTTGGTGTTATTTATTTTAAACCGATATCTGAACTGATTATCTTAGTGCAGGCGCTAATGGAACTAACTCTGTACCTCGTAAAGTACCCCACTAATAATGCCCGAAATGATACAAAACTTCTAAAGTATTTCATATGGGTTATGTACTCATAAAACATAAATGGACTGGAAAGTTTGTACGTAAACCAGGAGTTTATTTAAATATCACTTGCCAGCATGGTTTTGCTCTCTGCTGATAGCGCTATTGGCAGTAAGAGTGCTTAGGGACGCCTACAAACTACAACACCAGAAAGAGATACAACAAACATATTCATTTAATTAAAGAAGGTAGTGTCTCCAAAATTGCACCTTGTCTCCTGCTAGTTGTACTACAGCACTTACTTTTAGTTTTTCAATAAATATTTTTGGTGAATCTCTTTTCGGTGTTGTAATTTATAGACGGTCCCTAAGCACTTTTACTGCCCGATAGCAGTAGCAGCAGAGAGCAGAAGCCAACAGGGAAGTGTTATTAGGGAAGTGTTATTTGAATACATTTGTTACAAACTTTCCAAACCATCATTTTATGAGTACATAACTTATTTGTACAAGTGTAGAAGTTTGGGGATTTATTAGTGGGATAATTTACAAGATTTACACACTTGGTTACAATAATGCCTGCACTAACATGTTCAGCTGATAATGCTAACTCGCCCATTGTTCAACCCAGGTGAAAAAAGCTTCTGTGGGGGGGTTTGGCTCGAGGTAGTGGTGCAAAGGACCCTAGGGGGAAATTACTCCGAACCATCACTTTAAAAGACATGATCAGCAGAAATGTAATTCCATGTGAAGGTGAAGGCTTTAATCATGCTATATCAGGGTATTCAGTGTGTATCACAGAATACCATCAGACTGTGTGTATCAAAATATTACAAGTGCTGGTAAATAGCCATTAGCACAATCCAAGTCTCACTTTCATGGATTAAATAGTCCCACTACAGTATATCCTATCTCTGCTACAACTGCATTTCCTATTCATGACAGAAATGGCTCTAGTAGGTGAAACTAATAGCATGCCATTTGATGGCTGCTTTTACCCAAAGTGCCATGCAGAATCCAAAGTGCATATATTTTAAGCACAGGTGGCCTGAGTGCAAACTGAACCCCTAATCTCAGTAATGTTAGAATGGTACTGCTGTATTATTTGAGCTAAGCTTTGATATTTTTTGCACTGGAATTTCAATGTCTTTCTATTTAAAAGAGATTAAGATATGTCTTTGTATTTAAAAGACACTTTCCACAAAAATGAAAAGTCAAGCCGCTTCCCTAACATGAATTTCATCTAAAATGTGGGACATGTTTCGGACATTAGAGCGGTGAAGGAGGTGGCGGATTTACATGTTGTCCTGGCATCCAGCAAGTACTTCAGTTAAGGCGTACTTAAGGCCAAGACTGCATGAAAAAGAAACAGCCACCACATACATTTCAATGAGGCCACTGTGATGGCACAGCGGGGACGCCATAGCAGAGATCTCCAGCCAAAACATACAGGGTCACCCAGCTAAATTGAGAAGCCTGGCTCATCCTTTGCCACAACCCACTGCATTAGCCAATCAAATATGTGCAATGCTGGTAGATTACCTTGTCTAATAAACCTGCAAACCTATTACTCCAGCTAGCCTTGACCAATTTTTTAACCTCTCACCAGAACATAAAATCAACATGCCAACAGTTAACTGTTTTTAGTTTGATTTTTCAGCTCCAAATTAGTCCAGTTGTCCTGGCTTCCTCCATCTCCATATACGTATTGCACACTGCTTGCACCCTGAAGGGCTGGATATAGTCCAAAACGGTTTTGTTTACACTGCATGGGTTGTCTGTCTTCATACATGTTCACCCCCGCTGACAGGCTGATTATGAAATCCGTGTCACGTGGGACCCTTGTGGCCATGCAGATGTGAAAGTGTAATTTGAGCCTGAAGGGACATGCTTGCTGTTGTGGTGAGTTTGGCCGATGAAAAAGGAATTCAGCTCAGTCAAAGACACTTAACGTCAAGGAACTTACCATTTATAGCTAATTGTTATACAGTTTGATTCGGCAGTAAGGCCCTGCTCTTTGAGGAAGCACTAAAAGAATCTAAGAAGCAGCATGTTCTCTTTTAATGTTAATGTATGCAAGGTAAAGGGTTACCTTGCAAGAACATTAAATCTTAATGTCACAGCACAGATAGTGCTGTTAAAATTATTCGTTTGTCTAAGGGATTTCTTTTAATTTCCTCTACTAACAAGTTGTGTTTTTTGACACCTATTTTTTAATTTAGTCTTAGTCTTGTGCCAAATGTCCTTTTCAGTGTTAGTTGTATTTAGTCATTCACATGTTTTTTCGTCAGTCAAGTTTTAATTGACTAAATGTCTTGTCCTTTTGGTCTAGTTTTAGTCAAAAGAGAACTCAGGTATCTTAGTCAAGTTTTTAGTCAAAAAATTTTAGAGATTATTTCTGAGAACCATTTCAGTCAAATAGTGTTGATTGATTTATGTTGAATGTAACTTTGTTAAACGCGTCTGGTTTTCTATCGAGCCTCTTTCTTCACGCAAACACAATCGTACACAGACACATGTTAGATAAGCCCCAGGGCTCCTGGGCTCTACAGCACCTTGTTTTGTTGCCAGCAGTTGCACACATTCCTCCGGCCACTCTGCAAGCTGTTTAAAAGCAGCTTTGCCAGCACTCCTTTCCATGCCCTGGGCCGGGGCACATCACTGCGTGCTGTAGCCGTTGAGGCTTCCGCAGCAGGCTAAACCAGACTTCCTCCCTCCCCCGCCCTGGCCACAGCGCTACCTGGATGTGTGACGGCGAGATGAAAAAAAGGGGCACGCCGAATCTGTAGATGAGCCATAGCCAAGCCACGCACGATTGAACCGCACTTAGTGGGGGGAAAATACTGGGAATCAAGCAATTGGCCTGTTTGGAAAAGACTTACGCTCCAAACGGGCACTGCACTGTGGTTGTATCTCATGAGGAAAAAGTAGAGACAATTGTAGACGAAAATGAAGAGACATTTTATCTCAGTTTTTAGTGCAAAACATTTTAGTCTCGTCTTTTTTCGTCAACAATAATGCATGTTAATTTAGTCTTAGTCGGCGCTTGATTCACTGTCCGCATTTGCTTCACTTCGCGGTGCTTAGATTTGTCACCCGGTCCGGTTCTCGTGTTGCTAACCGACCTCGGCATTGGTTTAACTTCATACTGGTTGCAAAATCAATGTAAATTCTATCAGTCAATGTACCTATATGTTCATTCATTGTTGGAATGAGTATATGTTGTCTTAGTCATTTTCCATCACAGTCTCTACAAATGTTCCTTGCTGTCAACGTCATGCCACTTTCATGTGTTAGTATCTGTATTCTGAACTTGACAATAAGCAACCAATCAAAATGACAAACAGTGACTGTGGCATTATTTAATTCGAAAATAACAAAGATATAGCACATTTATCATGGAGGTTTGGGTTGGGGAGAGAGGTGCGGGGGCAAAAGACACTGGCATAAGTGCATCGGCTGTGTATTAGTAAGTGTCAGGTTATAATGGTTTACACCTGCTTGAATGTGATTGGATGTCAGTATTTACTAGCTGTTAACCATAATTCTGTCACAACAAGTCCTCCAAACCATATGACTCTATACTGAAGGTTGTTTTTTCCTAACCCTCTAATAGGATTCACAGAAGCATTTTTAATATTAACGCGCCTGGCAGTTTTAAACACATGGTTAACATTTTGAAACAATTGCAGTTGGTTACGTTTAGCCTCAAAAACTACTTGGTTAGTTTTAGAAAAAGATGGTGTTTTAAGTTAAAATCACAGAACGTGATGTAGATCCGTTTGATTCATGAAGTAACAACAAAAAGCATTTACTTTTACTGTCAAATGGGACATGAATGCCAGTCTCCTGGATGAAGCCCTCCTTGTATGACCTATCCCTCCTTACTTGGAATTTGGCACTCTTAGACTTTGTCATCCTACTTCCTGCTTTGCTCCCGTAAGAATAGCGAGAGGCCACCAGAGGGCACTTCCACTATAAATGTCAGAGTCCTAATTGCTGCTTGAACAAACGAACCAGAGTCACGTGACTTTTTCAGAGGAGGACAGTCTTTTTTGTCAAAGAGGAAGTCATTGCAAAGAATGAATGAAACAGGGCCAACATTGGTGCTCTGGCTACACTAATGCTCACTTCTGGCTTAATATCTATTTAGTGATGAGTTAGAGCATGCAAGGTGTAAAAAAACTAAATGCAAATTAAAAGAGTTTATATAGCTAAACAAGTTTTTCATGTGTTGCAAGAATTTACACAAACTTGTGAAAGGGTTTCACATGTGCACAATGTCAATGTGGTGGATTTTATTTTGTTAAAGTTTCTTTAGTTCAACTTTTGGTTTGTTTCTTTTAACAACTGCAAATGTGTTTTTTACTCACAATACCAGCTGTTTTGGATAACATGCCCAGATTTTACCCTCAAGCATGTATCCTTTGACCTGTGCTAATGTCTCAAACACAAGTTATGTGACTTTAAAAATGGTACAACCCAGAACATATTATTCTTAATTGTGTAGTCATTGGCATTGTTGCCTGAGTGAGTGAGTAAACAAAAGGTTAGTGAACCACAGCAGTAATCATTTGGCCTATGATACGCTGCCATAAGAAAAAAAATAATTGAAAATGACACACATTACTTGCACAACACAGTGGATATTGTTCTCAGCCGGGCTCTTAAATGAGTTTTGAATAACATAATCAATTGGAATTAATTAGTCCATTGCATAGACTAAACTTGAAAGAAGGACAATTTAATATAGCAAAAACTGGATATACAGGCGTTTGTTAATATTTGGTTTGCATTAAAGGGTTGATGCCTCATAATAACTTGGTTAAAGTTTGAAAATGATTATTATTATAAGAAGGGAAGGAGAATTACACCTGATGAGGACAAAAGAAAATAACATCAACTGAAAATAGAGCAGTTATGTATCAACGAAGCAATTAGCAAGACCCTCGCAGCCTATAGCTTTAATTGAGTGGGAGTTTTATCAGGCTTATTAACAGCTTAAGTCTTCCACACCGGGCCAAGGCTCTGTGTCAACCGACACTCTGTGTGCCACATATCAACTCGAGTCACTCAGTCTCTATGCCCCCCCCTTCTGACATCAAACCTATAATGTCAAAACATTAGATTTTTGTAAGAGCTAGGAGTGATGAGTCTCGGCTCGATCAATACTGCTCTTCCCCTTTTGAACTGTTGTTGGTAGTTATGGCGGTGCATTGCAGAGTCTGTCATCCAGTGATCAGGACAAAACGGTTCAGGTAGCAGAGGCAGACTGAGAGAAAGAATGTCTCGCTTGGGCCAAACAGCAGTGGTATTACCAGGAGAGGTTGGTTTGATTTTGCCAGCCCACACTTGTAAATCCAGTCATTCATCTAGACATTAAAATTATCTGCAGGTAGACCGTGGCAATGTAAGGGAACCACACAATATCAGCCAGAGAACAGCAAAACTCTCTTCAAGTTGCTCCATATCCTTTAGGGGTGTCCAAACTCCAGCCTTAAAATTATTATAAAATTGATAATTAAATTATATGTGGCCCTATGAACTCAGGGCATCACTCTCACCATAGGGAAATATACGCTACAGGAAGCATTCAGCTAGTGATGTTGAGTACTGTGGTGAAAACTCTTAATCTCATCCAATCAAAAGTGCTTAACTACCTGGGGCCAGATGTATAAACGATGTGTATGCACAAAAAAACATGCGTTAGCCTTTCCTTATGCATAAACTGGTATGTGCACACTTCACGCAGACTTCAGGCCAGTTCGCACGTGGTTTTAACAAACATAGCTTTGGGTGATATAAAAAGGAGGAGATTGAATATAAGTTAAAATATAAGAATATAAGTATAGAGACGTGTAACATTGTTTTTTGGTTGTTTGCCCATTTCACTGTGTTAAATACTTTTGCAGGCGGCACAACGTTCTGTAAAATGTCAACCAAAGATGCATTTATAAACATAATTACAAAATCTGAAACATTTTGTAAAAGTCAGTTTCAACACTACAAATGAAATATTGATGGCATTTAATAATAATGATGATTGCATTTTTACCGTGCTGATGGTTTGCCGGAACATGTGATGAATTTTGGTATGGACACAACAAAAAGCCACAGCCTTGCACAATGACAGCTGTTCTGTGGTAGAACCTCGCCGATGTGATACATTCAGTGAAATTGAACTTTCCATACCATGTTTTGGTTAATTGGCGTTATAAATCGGACATAGTTTTATGCATCATGGCTCCAGGAGTTCCACGCTGTCCTAACAGAAATGCACAATACGGGGACACAATCCACCACTCAGACGTGCACTGGGTTCGTTGTAGGACAGTTCCAAAGTGATTCTGGTCTCTGAGATCTGAAATTTACCTTTTAATTTCTTGAAAACTAATGTCTGAGACCCATGAGTTAAAACAGAGTGTGAACTAGTCTGACGTCGCGTGAGGTGTGCATATTCTTCGTTTTTAAATACCAGTTTATGCATGAAGAAAGGCTTATGCATGTTTTTTGTGCGTACACATCGTTTATACATATGTCAGAGTTCTACAGACGAGGCGCCAATCCAAAAGAACACTTTGGCTCTAGTTCCAAGATGACTGAAAGTTACCTCCGTAGTGTACGTCAAGTTTCCATTTTAATGATGATAATATAATTTCACTGCAGATTCAAATGTACAGTCCAAAGTACTCAAAACTCATACATCTGAAATGAAAAGGCTAATGGCCCAGAACTAGGGCTGTAACGATACATTAGACTTTCAAAGACCTTATTTATTGAAATTGATTGATTTCAATGTTGATTGATCCAACACCAAAGATTTTTTTGTACCTTAAAATAATGTTTCCAAAATCATTTCAATGGTTAATTAACTTTAACAACACTGGGCTAACCCACACATTCATCAGTAACGTTAACTGTATAGATAGACGACTAATCTAATGGTCATTTAACTAGCTAGCACACCTCTATCTTCTGCTTCAGTCTCCGGGAGCTGCAAGGCTTCAATCGGGATAAGAGCTGACAACAGCCCCGGGGACACATCCACAGTCAGTCCCCAGCCAGCCAGCAACCATCCACTGTCATTACAGCACCGGCCCGGGGACACATCCACAGTCAGTCCCCAGCCAACTAACAGACAGGTCAGCACTTAACTCCGGTGCTAACAATGCTAACGGCACTTTACTGAACGGTTGGGAAACAGACCCAGGCACCCGAGTCAGAACAGCGGCCATTTGTAACGTTAGCTACACTTTTAGCGTTACCAGTGCCCCCCCTTTCGCTTTTAGCCATCTTTGCAATTAGCTAAATTTACCAGACAAAACAGGAATAAGTCACCAAAAGGACAAATATTAATAATAATTTAAAGATGTGGTAGCACTGGATCTGGACGGAATGGATCAGCTCTGGGAGTTGGAAGGGGTGTGTTGCTATTCTGCCTTCTTACTCAGCTATACAGGTTCACGGAGCTGAGCGTCGCAATTTCAGTTTTATTTTCCATATTGTTACAGCCCTACCCAAAACTATATTTTTTATTCTCTCCATGTGGCCTCCAGCATGAAAGGTGCGGATACTTATGTTGTAGAGAGTGATGCAGCTCTACTAGGCCACTTGCCTCTTGTAACAGAGATGCCAGGAGTGTAAGTGCAGATGCAAAATTAGGACATCAAAAAAAGAGGCTGTAATTTCAACTGGGAAGTTTTAGCATGTGAAAATTACACAAATGCTTTCGTCGGGGAAATAAAAAATTCCTGGGCTCCTGCGATAATAAATACCTGTTATTAGCCATCCTCTGGTTGTGCTAATGCAGTCTAGAGAAAGCAACAATTATGGTGTTCTTGATTAAAATATTTCTCAATACAATCAAACCCAAATGTTGCAAACATTCAATTTAAAATGCCATCAAGCCTCCCACATACTGTATGTTCTGCAGTACTGGCACCATTCACAGATATGGCAAACTCTGCTCCCAGCGTACATATTTTATACGCAGAAATAAAGTTATGCTCCTTAATGCTTTAGAGAGAGATTGTGTTAGCTTTACAAAATATCCATTTTAAAGCCAATTTATTGAACAGCCAAATAGTCCCCAAACAGCAGAAAGTGATTAAAGTGATTTGAGTTTGTCAGAGAGAAAAAGATACCGGTAAGTAGAAGAAGCGAGACAGTGAAGAGGCAGTAGTCATAGCTCCAGCAGACAGATTTAAGTCTGGAGTCAGACTCACTTGTAATACCATTGCTCTTATAGTGTCCTTTGACTACCATGAATATAAAGTGACAGAGGTCAACTTATATTACACGAGAGAGAAAATGTGAGAGAAATGTCGGCAGATTTCCCCCTAACAATATCTCGAGGAAAGTGCTGACAGGGCCGAGCCTGGAGAATGAAAGATCAGTACTTTTTTCTCACACATTTTATCATTAAAATGAGCCGGATTGGACAGGGGCCGAGCTTTGCAGGACGGTGTTATAATGTGCATGTTCACTGCAGGTGTGGAAAGATAGGGAAGCGAGCAGAGACGAAGGGAGGGAGAGAACAGTTTTATTTCTTCTTCCAGCAGTTCATTACTTTCTATTTCCCATTAATATGAGCATCTCTGGCGTCAGCAACAGCACAGGGTAAATGGAAATGAAAGCTGAGCCTCTCGTCATGCTTGGGCTGCCATCAGTGTGGTGCATTTAGTTGCGCACACAAGCTGTCATCACGGACAGCAGGAGGCGCTTGCAGCCAGCGTTTTGCTAAAGCAGCAGGTGTTCGTCATTTGTTTGCCGAGATTACATGGTGGGTGATCTCGTTTAGGAGGTTTTACTCTTTGTTTCACGCTGGATGGGTGGGCAATGTTTGGTGGGCAATGTTTGGAGGGAAATGAAAAGGAAGAACAACTGTGAGAAGTAAATCCAAAAAGTAAACAGCGAAAATGAAGCTGAGAATGCAAAATGAGGCATACATACAGTATATGCCATACATCTTTAGATGAATACTAAAATAAAACAATCAAGGATCTTGACACGATGCTTTTTCTATCCGTGTGCTCAGTGATAGACTTTGAATTGAGAGAGAAACTTCATGTCATCTGAAAAGGATGTCTCTTCATCAGTACACAAGAAATATAATAAATGAATCAAATCAAACACTGAAGCTTATTTTCCACATGACAAATCCCTTCCAAGTAAATGAAATGAGCTTTGGAAGAGTTTTTAGGGAAAGAGAGCGGACTTAAAAAAAATGCACAGAAGGATCATAATTAGGGGGGAAAAAGCTTCAAATGTCGGTTCCGCTAGCTTAGACTTCTCCTTCCACCACGTCATGCAATCTGCCTTTCTAATTCCCCTAAGCCCCCCCAAGCCAATTTTCTGCTATGCTAGCACTATCCTTCCAAGGAATTGCTTATGTTAATATGGCGGATAAAATACTCTCTGCAATTAAGCAATTAATGTGTCTGAAATGTACTGTTGTTGTTGTTTACTGCCTTTAAATATTGGCATTTCCATGCCTCCTTTACTAAATCAGAGATGGAATAAACTAAGAAAACTACTTTTCTTGTTTATGTTAATAAAAAAAGTAACATAGTACAGAACACACATAGTCAATTTTATTCATAAATATGGTCTTTATCTTATAGGCGTTGATTGAATTCTTTTTCTCTCAAATACACGGTGAAATTAGGTTTTTAATTTACCACTTCCCATTCATTCTGACTTTTGTGTTCAATTTCTTTCGGCTGGCATTGAGGAAAAAAAAGCAAAGGAGAAAAAAAAGAATTACTGAATAATCACTTTGCAAAATCTTGACTTTGTTTTGCGGGATCTTAACTTTGTTTTGCGAGATCGTGACTTTGACATGGAGAAAAAAACAATTGAAAGAAAAATTCACCTCCATGTCACCCCTGGAGGTGACATGAATGAGAGGGGGAACCAAGAACAAAAAGGAAAGAATTAACAAAAGAAACACGTACTGGGGACAAACACTTTTGTGAGATAACACGTAGCGCTCTAGCTGGTATCTGGCTAGCTAGTAGCACGACAAGATTACATCATCTTGGTTGTCTAAATACATACGTTTATTATAATAACCATTACTAATTAGTACATGCCAAAGTGAAGTGTTATAATGAACAACGTTGTTGACTGTTAATGTCAATGACTGCAGGCTAACCTTAGTAGCTAGCTAGTATCAAGCTAGTAGCATGACATGATTACATCTCCTTGGTTTTCTATATACTGTACATCCGTTGTTTATTTTTATAAACATTACTAATTTATACATGCCAAAATGAAGTGTTATAATGAACAATGTCGTTGACGGGTTTATGAACCCTTTATAATGTGTTTTTTCAGTAAGTGAACAGACCATACATTAACTGAAAAAGTCAATAAATTCTGACTTATGTTCAACGTACAATCTAGTCTGTATCTGAGCTGCCTGTCACGTGTGATCTTGATTAGATCCACATGCAAATGAGTATCTACCATGTAACTATAGCGGTGTGTTGACTGGCGACACACTGCGTTTACGCCTCGTTTTTAATGTGCCCACATGCATCTCTGACCACCTACAGAGGCGCTTTGATTGATTACATCTTTAATACATCTGAGGCACTGTGACATCTTAAACTAATGCATTTTTGCATAAAATTATGTCTACAGCCAAATCAAAACTCAGAGCCTACTGAGTTTAGAGTGAAATTGTATTTCTTTTGTAAAAGTCAAGGTTTGTTATTAATGCAACAAAGCTTCAGTATAGCATGTGAAACAGCAAGGACAATAATAGACTGATGGGTAGGATGAGGGGGAGGAGGTGGGGGAGGATGAAAGACGAAGAGACTGAAGAGAGAGAGAGAAAGACTGCTCATCATAATATAACCTAACCTGAACAAAGGGAAAGAGATGGAAAATTACAGAGGCTCCTAAGTGCACTTTTGATGCTGAAAGAGAAGGTAAGGCTCTTTGAAACCAGCCCATCAGTGCTTTTTTCATGGCGTAGTGCTGGGCCATACAGGCATGGGTAAATAACACCTGCAGCACTCAGTCAGCATGACCCAACATACAAACACTCCTCAACATCAGAAAGGTATTGTATATGTGTGTGTGTGTGTGTGTGTGTGCGCACACGCTTTCTTTCTTTCCCAATAGAAGTAAACTCTTGATGTCTGTTCTGACCCTCCATTCCCTATTCCCTTCTTTGTTTTCTTCTGCCCTCCTTCACCCGGTTTAAGCGCCAGTGTACCTTTCCATTCATAACTGTCTTTATCCCTCCTCAGACACACTTCAGATCAGGTTGTCTCCGAAGTCTTCTGGCCCCCTTACCCTTACATTTCTACATTGCACCTTCCAACTAGCCCTTTGTACTGTTTTCTATTTATTTTTTATTTTTTATCAAAGTTGTTCTAGACACATACAAGGGCTGAAACATAAATGCACAGTTTTTTGTTTTTGTTTACCTAAGTAGTGAGCATATAATCCAATTAGTGATATACTGTATAAACCAAACCCCTTTCTTCACCAGGGCATAGCTATGTTACCTATACAAATGTATACGTCCTACTCTTCAAATTCAGCCCAAAGCCTTTAATAGGTAGAAAGCCTGTTCTGTGTATTAAATAAATTTGAGTTTTAATTGGAGATTATATAAAAACGTACCTGTTTAGTACGAGCTGATTGACTGGCTCATCCAAACAACTTCACACACTACATTGCGCTTCCTAGGTCATGAAATAGTTGCGTCCCCTAGCAATGCTAGAGTATACTCATCTTTTGTTAACAGCTTTCTATTTGGGACTGGAAAAATTCCGGAAAAGCATTCAATCAGAAAGGTACATTGCAGATGCTTGAAATATTTGAGTTTGCTACAATGTAAAACCTCCTGTCTCTCCATTCTCCTTTCTTGAAAATATTGTAGCTAGTGACAGAGAGCAAGCTGTAGCCTGCCCTGCATGTTGCTCAGCATGCCCTCTCAATACACTAAACCAGGGGTCGGCAACCTTTTTAAAATGATGAGCCATTTTAAAATGTTCTTGTTAATCAGTGTGTCGTATCAACATTAAGCCTGCCATCATCTACCGAGCCAGCTCAGGCAGTGTTTTTTTTTTTTTTGCACGGCATTCTGTGAAGAAGGCAACAAGTAAAAGCCAATCAGAGGAAGACTGGGGCAGGTCTTGTGGATGGGGAATATGTCAATCAAACTACAGTAAATAACAGGCTGTGTTCCTCCCAATGGCTGTGAAAAAGGTCATTTGGCATGCAGATATGAAATTTTCCAATATAATCGCTTGGCAAATGGCACACGTACTGCTTGTGTGCCATTTGTTGAGCTATTGTGTGCCAATGGTGCCAAAGGTTGCTGACACACAGCACTACACAGGGGGAACTTATCGTACTATTGTACAGTAGATCTCAAGAGCTCGTACTTTATACTGCACTTCCTTGGGTCCTCTGCAAGTGTGAAGCCGATCTGATGAACGGTTGTCCAGAAAAAAAAGAGTGAGACAGAGACTTACAGAAAAGCATTTTTTTGAGTACTTTTACCACTGTCAATCCCAACATTCCCAGTTAAAGAAAGGTAAATCATGATACTGTTGGCCTGGGGCCCCCAAATCATTACATTATTATGATAAAACATTAAATTAATCTAGTCTCGCCAAAACCCTTTGTCATTTTAGTCAAATTGATTTCACATAAGATTTTGCGCGATCATAAAGGCTTGTGTCATGTGGACGCGCCAACAGTTTTTCTCCAAAAAGTATTCTTCAAAAAAATTAGTTGCAAACAGGATCTTACAGTCAGGGTCATCCCATATTCAAGTAAATACGATATTTACATTGGAAATAGTTTTGGTGCCAAAAAATAAATAATGAATGATTAAGACTTCCATTTAGTCATTGTCCCATAACTAACCCTAGACTACCCTTTATTTTCTTAATATAAAAATTTTAAATTTTTAAAAAATTAAAAATTTTCTTAACGTAAAAAATATAAAGCTAAAGCTAAAAGTAATGGGTTGCTTGTTCATTTTAGCTTTAGCTTTAGGCTGCGATATTGAGCACTTGACACTTAAAACAACACACAATTTGATGCAAAGCTTCCAGTTCTTTTATGATTGTTTCTTCTTTTCTTATTATATTGTTGCTTAGAGGGATCTTTGTCTCTTTCTGCCCTACAATTGTTAGTCTGGTTGAACAATTGTACAGTGTTTTGTTCGCCTCCTCTGCACAACAGCACACACACACACACACACACATACGCTCCACTTATAATCTCCTCCACTTTGCCCCACCTCTGTGGCCCCTTTCTGCTCGTATTCAGTGATCCCTCACCACAGCTCTTTTTCACACTTCGCACCTTCCTCTCATTTTTTCCTTCCTGACGTACGGGCATCACTCCACTGCTTCAACACCCCAGCCCCTCCCTCCTTATGTACAGACAGACAGATGGAAGGTGGATTTGTTGCTCCACCTCTGCGTTGTTATGATATTGAACGCTTGCCCACTCCTGTCATTGCCGTGGTAGCAAATAGATTGTCCTTACACTCAGCCACTTCACACGTCTGAATAGCTCTCTCTCTTTCTTTCTACTGCAGTTTTTCTTTTTTTATGTTTCTTAAGCTCTCTTTCTCTCTCTCTCTCTCTCTTTTTCTCTCTTTCTCTCTCTCTCTCTCTCTCTCACATCATCTCCAGAATTTCAGTCTTTCTTTCTACCTCTGGCACATAAGCAACACTGGCATGACGTTAATGATCAATTTAACAATATATATTGAGCACAGTTCCAGGGAGAAATTTGTAATCAAGAAGTTTATCGATCCAGTGTATTATTCTGTAGTTTGCTGTGAATGTTGGAACAAAGTCACATAATAACACTTGATTATGGGACGATACATCCCAATTTTAGTGCAAAAAAAAAAGACAAAGGTACTACCTGGAATTGAGTTCCTCCAGAGAAAAAAAACAACCTGTGACTTAAAGAGTTCCTCACTGGATTGTTTTTTACTTTGTCAAACAGCCTAAATCCAAGGTAAAGCTCCATCCCACTGAGCAAGCTGCGTTTCCAAGTATAGTACAACATGAAGTGGATGCTTACAGTGCTGATCCATTTTTGCAACATGACTGAAGCGTGGTGTCGTGACAGCGTACATCCATGGTTGATGCTCCAAGCCCGTGACTTGCAGCTGATTGGATGAACGTGTCACGTGGGTCTGGCTGCTCGAGAATTTAAAATCACTGTTGTGGCGGCTCGGAAGGAATACCATATTTTACAAAAATAGTTCACTGAAACATTTTAAGCGAGAAATAGGCCATGTAGTTGCTGAATATGTCTTCATTTCACATCAACAAAGGGCAGTTTGAAAGACTTTTGTCCACTTCTACTGGATAGTTACGTCACGTTCAACGGATTCCGTTGCATAAAGATGGGCATCGGCCAGCTTTGTGACGCCTCCCCTCAGTGCTTTCCGTGCATGTTGAAGTTGATTGACATCACCCATAGGAATAGAGTGGAGCGTGGCGCAACAGAAGCGTTGCACGCACAAATTGATCACCACCCTTAGCCTTGGTATACTTTGAAAATTTTGTATTTTGACCACAAACAGCAAATTGATGACTTTCTTATTTGGCTCAGTATGTGACAGCTCAGACAGACTGGTGGACTTTCCTTCTGACCAACTGCATTATGCTTTACATTTAATTAGTCATTCAACATTGAAGCGCTATGTCCCCAGCCTAGGGGAACCTCTACATATGCATGGCAGCATGAAAGAATCACAATTCTAGTTTAAATTAGCAGTTTCTCCAGCCAGACTACAGAGGGAAGCTATGCCAAAAATAACAAACAGAATTGTCTGACGCAAAATTAGAAAGAGCAAGAAAATGGGCCGTGATAGAGACAGAACGGACATAGTTAAAAAAATAACTATAGTCATATCCTCTTTATATGTATATGTCTGTTAGCTGCTTCTTTCACATATCCAGTCTTGTTGAGAGTTCATCTCTGAGTGCAATACGGATGCAGCACTTCTCAACAACTTCCGGATTGCTGTGTTGAAAATGTGCATAGCATAGGGGAAGCAACATGCTGTCCTCTGGAGAGTAGGTATGCCCCAACACCTTATTGCACTGTTCTCCTTCTTTGGAGTGGAAGTTGGAGCAAGGAGCGTGCCAGCTGTGCAGGATGCGCAACAGCTGGCAAAAAGTGACAGCCACCTTGTGACAGCATGCTGGAGCACCTCTTGATAATCCATTTCAAAGTAGCGATCAAGGCTTGTGGCATACTTGGCAGACGATATAAATTCCACTTTGACTTCAGAACACAAGGCTTTCATTGAATTGTTAATGCAGATGTGAATATGATACCTGCATCCATATTGTCTCAGCCCTGTGATTGCATGCTTTATATTTTTAAACCATGAACAGAATTACTATACCAAATTCACTGAGGGATTAATCACAATTAAACCACTGTTTTTTTTTTACAATATCTTTGCAGCTTTGCTTCTTTTGTTGGCATATGGAGACCTTACATTGCATTGTATCACAATGGATATTAATAAGATTTTGGAGCAAAATTGTACTTAAAGATGCTCCTGCATTGTATTTTTGATTCATTTTAAGATGGCAAAGCCGTTTGGTGAACATTTTGATGGTACTGTCAGTGGTAGTGTAGCGGTGTGTCACTGAGGTTACTACACAAAGTGGTTATCTTAGCTCAGCTGCAATTACAAGTCCCTCTAGAGAGGAGTCCTTATCTGAAATGTTTTCTCCAGTTGCTTGTCCAAATCCTTGTGCTCCTAACTGGTAGCAACACACCTGTCTGCGCTTCGCTTCAAATTTGACAGGAAATGCCAAATGCCAACAAAGGGTGCATTCAGCTGTGAAATCTTCAACTTTTCTGAGCAATTCTAGTGTTTGAACTGTACACTTTGTGAAATGCTTTCTTCCTTTTAAGAAAGGTATAGGACAACTGCAGGAACACCCAACTAGCCTCAAAGGTCGAATAGCTTTTGGTGATATTTACTGTGGATTTGTAACCATTTTAGGCACTAAATAAAATGTGTGCACTTTATAAAATAAAAGTGCACTAAATATGTGCCATATCTGTGTCTGTAGCTATTGAGGAGAAAAGATGTGGATGGTGGGGGGTGTGGCCTTGACCACCTGCCACATTGCTCGTTTGAAAGCCACTATGTCTCTCACATGGGTGGGCCAAATCCTCTAGCAGGAAAAGCAAAGAGAGAGGAGGCAACCTTGCCCCTTATGAGGTCATAAGGATCAGCCCATCTGAGCTTTAATTTTCTCCAAGGCGGAGCAGAATCCTCAGGGCTATCACTATTTATAGTCACTGGTGGATCATAGGCAGGCTGGGGAAACTCATATTACCTATATTTTTTGATTGCCAAACCACAGTGGGCACAACTGAAGCCACATGTGCAAAACTCTAACTACAGTCTGCACTGCAGCATGTGGACCAAACTCCAGTTTGTTTTTCATTGCCTTGAACACAGTTTCCAAAACTCTACACACCTATCCCATGACTTTAACCACAATGTTTACAACACTGTGTATTTACAGCACTTTCTTCAGATGCTAACCCACTGCTGTCAAAACTGTTAACCACACATTTAAAACAGAGTAGATTTCAGTCTGGTGCCTATCAAACACTGCTAATTCCATATTTTGGTTGAAAGCCTAAGCAGGTGTCTTGTTTTAGACTAGTTAACACATACGGTATTTATATAGAAAAAGCTCAGAAAGCCTTTTTTTTTACACAAACATCAGATGAGAATGAAATTGTTACACACTGTACTGTTTGAGAGAAACAGTTAATGTTTTATTTTTATTTTTTCGAATGCTGGCAGTGGGCACAACAGGAGTGAAATGTGCAAAACTCTAATTACAGAAGCAGTTCATTTGGACCAAACTCTAGTTCCTTTTTCATTGCTCGATCACAGTTTTCAAAACTCTACACACTTATCCCATGACTTAAACATGCACAACACTATGGATCTGCAGCACTTTATTCAAATGCTAAAACAATGCTGTCAAACTGTTAACCACACATT
>NC_048413.1:23869978-23871179 GCF_013103735.1 Etheostoma cragini
TCAACGGGGCATAGGTATAAGCATTTGTTTAATTCACGGACGCTACTTTTCCGCTCCAGCAACAACTTACGCAATAATGCTTGATTGATTAAATCTGGTGCCTAATTGGCTGATTGTATTTAAACAATAGTTATACTCAAGCACTTATAGTTTCCTTATGTTACAGCGACTCCCTCGCTGATCTCACAATTGTTAGAACGCTGTTTGCTACTACAGCTTAGCCATTAGCAATGGCTAATTATTGTCTCTCCCCTGCTCTCTCTTGCTCTGTGTGTCAAGTGTTTAGCTTTCCCTCCTTTAGTGATGATGTAATACATGTAGTATATTCGCTGCTCTGGAGGCAAAGCTTGGTGAGTTTGAGGCACGGCTCCTCGCCATAGAATCAAAATCATATGCTTTAGTAGCTAGCCAGCGCTGCAGCTTCTGTTAGCAGTCCTCTGGCAGGCCCCGAGCAGCCGGGCAAGTGGGTGACTGTCCGACGGAAGCGTAGTGCTAGCTCCAAACCTATGGCTGGCCGTCAACATCTTCGCCTTTCTCTCACAGTTTGTCGGCACTCAGTAACACACCGGCTGAGAAGCCAACTGTGGTTACTGGGAGCTCTATACTGCGGAACGTGAAGTCGCCGGCCCCGGCGGCCGTGTGTGTTCCTAATAGTGGTGGGCGATACTGCAAAATTTGGTATCGATACCGATACCAATACGATACTTTTTACTTAAAAAAATACTTTTGTGTAGGGGAGAGCATTTCATTTTTTCTGAGGTGAATGAATGATCAATTCTTTAGGCAATATTTTTTTATTAATGTATTGAAGTGCACAACATTATTAGTTATTAGGCACTGTAGAATGAATACAAACCAAATTTTACAGCCTTTTAAAAAAATAAATAAATAAACAAAGAATAACAATTTTGGGTTTTAAAATCAAATGAAATAAAGTGCACACAATTATTACTGAAGAACAAACAAAGAACTAAAATACCTGTGCAATTACATTCCCTGTCCCCTGTTGAAGTCAGAGATTTTTATTGAGAAACAACAACATATTTACATTTTTCCCTTTTATGGCACTTCTTCTATCACTCACTAGCTGCCCAGCCTTTGAAAAGATCCTTTCTGATGGAACTGATGAGGCAATGACTCCCAGTTGTTTCCTTGCTAGCTTAATTAGAGAGGGGAACGACCTCTGTCTCTGTGCCGGGGG
>NC_048413.1:23871279-23872395 GCF_013103735.1 Etheostoma cragini
GGAGACAAAATACTATATTGAACAAACTGCAGATTTTCATTTCTTCTTGTTTACCTTAGATAAAAAAATAGGTTATGGCAAAAAATCTATATTTTTTCTTTAGAGAAACTGTTGAGTGGTGTGAAGTTGCTTCAATCGTTCAAACTGTGAAGATGAGAAAGTTTGAAATTTCCGTATTGGTGTTTGACGCTAGTCGTTCTACTCTCAGTGTGTTCTGAGTGACGGTGTGTGTTATCTGTGAGGATTGTTCATAGTTATTGGCTGCACTGAGCCTGTTTTGAGACCTGGGTTAAGAGTTGTGTTACTTGGAAGGAGTTTTGCAGGATTGGGGAACTGTTTAGTTCAGTGTACTTGGTTGTACTTGGTAATAAACACTGTGGTTACAGTTTTGCACATGTGGTTTCAGTTGTACCCACCGTTGTTTAACTGTAAAGTTAAAAAAAACTCATAAAGTAAAATGTTCATGCCATGGGACTTTTAAGCTCATTGTGGCTGTTATTGCTGTTATTCCTACCTGCAATAGGTCACTATTTGAGACTTTACAGTAGTAGTATCTAAACGTAATGTCTTAGAGGGAGTGTTGGATATTGTAAGTGCATCAAACTATTAAACCCTGTTTAATGTATCATATCATATCAAACCATGAGCAAAACTGGATGTCTACACATTCCAACCAATGACAGCTGGGATAAGCTGTTATCCGCACGCCTACTTCTTGCTACACATGATTATTGCTTCTCTTAAGTGTCATTTGCTGCTTATGTGTCACTACTGCACTTCTGTTTATTTGTAGCCTGGGTTTATGTGCGTGTGTGCGTGTTTACTCCAAGAAGTCCTCCCACATTGACATCCCACAGTGCCTCAAGAAATAGCTCCTCACTGTCCAAATTGGCTTTGTTTCCAACTGCGTTCAACATGTTGCCATTGATGCACTGACATGCCGGGAACCTTGGGTAAATGGAGGTCCCGCTGTTGTGGCCAGATCACAACACAACAAATTCAACAGAAACACAACAAGCAGGGTTAAACTCAGTGGAGACCCTATCACAACACTAATGGAGCATTCACTGTATTCATATTTACATTAGGGATGCTTTAATTTCTAAATAATTGTGT
>NC_048413.1:23872495-23894509 GCF_013103735.1 Etheostoma cragini
AGTTGTATCGATCAAATACCAATACCAGCGTTGGTATCGATACTATCGATATTTAGATCGATCCGCCCACCCCTAGTTCCTAAGGCCAGAGCGGGCGATATAGAATCCCATCTAAAGCTGCTGGCTAAAATATCCGTAAATACAGTAAGATCATACTTCATGTAGGAAGTAAAGATACTCAATAACGCAAATCGGAGATCACTCAAATTAATGTTGAGTCACTTTTTGCATATGCAAAGACAATCTCGAACTCAGTAGTTTTCTCTGGACCCCTGCCAAACCTGAACAGTGATGACATGTAGGCCTACAGCTGCATGTCATCCTTCCACCGTGAGTTGTCGGGGTGGTGCCCAGCTAATGATGTGGGCTAAGTCGACAACTGGAGTGAAAGCCTGGTCTAATCGGAGAGACGGCATTCATCCCACTTTGGACTGAGCCCTCATATCAAAAAATCTGACCAAGGCTATTATCGGCCATAAACCATGACAACCTAAGTCTGATATTAGTTATCAGTGGTGCTGTGCAATGCGCTCCTTTGTGCTTCCCCTGGAACAGTCGCAAAAGGGGGGCTATACTTACCAACCGAAATGGAATTAAAACTACCACTGCAATGATAAAACAGAATAGGAAAATTAGAAGTGGACTATTAAATATTGGATCTCTGTCTTCTAAAGCAGTACTAGTAAATTATGTGATATCAGATGATCACGTTGATCTATTCTATCTTACTGAAACATGGCTGGGCTATGAAGAATATGTTGGTCTAAATGAAGCCACTCCTCCCAGTCATAATAATAATCAAATTCCTAGAGGCTCAGGCTGAGGGGGAGGATTTGCAGCCATCTTTGATTCAAGCTTGTTAATTAATCCTAAACCTAAACTAAATTATAACTCGCTTGAACGCCTCACTCTTAATCTTCAGCATCCTCTTAGACCCCATTCCAACAAGGCTACTAAAGAAGCGTTACCCGTGGTTAAGACTCCATTACTAGATATGATCAATACGTCTCTATTAACAGGTTATGTACCACAGTCATTTAAAGTAGCTGTGATAAAACTTTACTTTACTACTTACTTGAACTAACAGATGGATATATTAATGTAATGCTGCTTTTACTCAGTCATGGCAAACACAGAAGCTGTGTGTGTGGGTGTGTGTATTGTGTTAGTATATGGACAGGTCAAACTTCTGCCAAAGTCACCTGTGAACACCAGAGATGAAAGCAGGGTTGTTGTTGTTGTTGTTGTTGTTTTTCTGATAGAAAGTTGCGGTGTTGTCTTTCTATCCCACTGTCATCACACAACTTCCATAATCTCCTTATGGAAATGCATAATCATAAAACGGCACAACACAGGCCACAGCTGCTGCAATGTAGGTGTGTCGCACGCTGAAACAAGGATGTAAATAAATAATTCTAACAAGTGTCACCCTGCCGGGATAAAACTGGGGGAGCTCTTGGGAAATGTGACACATCCCACGTTGGCTTTACTCTTTCCACTTGTCAGCTGAAAAAATAAAAATAAATCTAATCCACATGCTTTTCACCTAAGAGCTTAGGTACGCAGTGCCGCTGTTTCAGGATCATTTTGTTGTGAGTGGACTTAGCATACATCAGCCTCATTTTACGCTTCTTATCTTCCCTCCCTCTTCCTTGTCACCCTTTCTTTGATTCACTTGACTTTGTTTTTTGCACCTTGTTGACAGATTCTGTTCTTTTGTCTGTTGTTTAAACCAAGTGAGGATTTAGCCCTGCACTGACACAGCTTTTGCCTCGGAGCTGAACTGTTTGACTCCAGGCAAACATCTTTTTTCTTCTTCTTCCCCCCCCCCTCACCCGTGCCCAATGTAATCCAGACAGATAAAACAACGTCTTCAAACACAGCGGAGTGAAGCAGTTGCTTAGGCAACAGACTAGCCCATCTAATCCAACCTGTTCCCATCTCCCCAAAGTCTGAATACCTGTCGAATCAAAAGGCTCCTTAAGCTTACCACTTGTTAGTCGCGAGTTATGTGAATAACATTTTCAACCAAGTTTTCAAAAAAACACCCCGTCAGCTCGCTCGTTGGCATAAAAGCCGGAGCAGCCGCTAACTGCTCTCAGGGCAGGACTGATGGGAGACAAGTGCACTTAGGCAACAAACAATTCAAGAAGCGACAATTCCATGACTTCAATAACAATATTCTCTTCTAACAATGTGTCCAGCAGTTTTAACTGTAATGACAATGTAGCTGACCCCAGACCACCCCCAGATGACAACATTGTTTGTCTTTGTGTGTCCCCCTCCCCCCCTAAAAAATCCAGCTCTTAGTTCATACCTCAAAAAGAAACGACGGAGGAGAGATGATCTGGCCAAGCGTTTCATAATCTTCCCCGGGGTGCCGGGAGCAGCAAAGTGTTGGGGACATAGTATTGATTTATATAAAACTCAATGTTCCCTCCGCTGCCCAGATCTGAGTGTGTCTGGACCGTGAGAGCGATAAGGGATTGGACTAATGTGAGTGCAGACCAAAAGGGCCTTGATGCCAAATGGATAAACTCAGAGTTTTAACAACCTGAAAGTTTGCACTCTCTTCTTCATTGTGTCGTCGTTACAGTGCTGGGTCTTGATACATTGGGAGCATTAAGGATTATGTTCTCCAAGAGATGCCCCTGGTGATTTGGGGTAAAAACTAGAATATGTCAAGTGGAACTAGCTGCTACACTGCATAGATTTTGGCCAGATTTATAAGCCTAATTAGGCTGGCCCACACAGGCACAGGAAACTTTGTAGACTACCTTATCATAGTTTTTTTAATGTAATGTTATCTAAGGGCAGTTGGATCTTGAAAATGTTGCTGGGGTAGCATATTAAGCATTTGATTGGGTACAATATATGTATAAATACAGTATACTGGCTGCAAAGTTCACTTTAGACTATATTTAGAAAAAGCATTGTAATCTTCAGTTCAGGTAAACAACACAAGTCATTTATAAACATTTTAATGTCAAATTTTGTTCATCTAATTGTCTTTAGAAACATTGCCTTATTATTTTCCAATTATACAGAGTGGCTAGCAAGTTGCTTTTCTTTAATTACTTTATTATCTTTCCTTACCATGTATAATAAACACACCATTAAGGATCAGTTGTGTTGTTCAGGTGTTAATTAAGATATCCTGTTTACTCAAAAATAGGAAGCTAAAACATGTTGTCTGGACATTTAACAGAAAGTGCATATATAGAAAGGGATAGTGGTGGAGAAAGTAATCAGATCTTTACCTAAGTAAAAGTAGCAATACCACAATGTGAAATACTCAAGTAAAATTCCTGCATTTATATTTTTTGCTATGACTATGAAAGTTCAGTAAAATCTACTTTAAGTATCCAAAGTTCTCATTATGCCGAATGGCCCTCGTCATTGTTAAATTAATATAAATGAAATTACTGGAATATTATAACTGACCATTGTAATGTTTTAGCTGGTGGAGTTGTCTCCACAACAGCCCTCTCTTGGGTTTCACTTAATGAGCTTATAGGTAATTTAAATTCTTAAATTACAAATTGATGTTATTCATGACATTGCACACACTAAGGTGAAAGCTGTCTCTGGTAAGAAAATACAGTGGCTCCACTGAGAAATGCCATGCTGGTAAAAACAGAAATATCTGTTGTCCCTGTGTCCATGTATAAACAATTAAAATTAAACAATTGTATGCGATCATCAAAAAACCCATACAGCGTCTAAAATCTGCTGTTTTTTTTATTTTAATTGTATTTTTTTACTTCTTTGACCTCAGATCTTCTACAGATTGAAAACACGTCTCATCTCTCAGGTGTCTTCCCACAGGCACAGCATAGTACTTAACTGGCTTTAATCCTACTTAAAGAACAGTTACTACTTTTTGTCTATAGGTAATGACAAATTTGAACGGCCAAATATGACATGCAGATCTCCCCAAGGCTCCATTCTAGGGCCTCTTCTGTTTAACATATACATGCTTCCATTGGCTTAGATTGTGAAAAAAACAACTAAATAAATTACCATATTCATGCGGACAACACATAACCTTACACAACCATATCACCATGGGACTATTGTCCAATACAAACACTGAAACACTGAGCTAGTGCATTGAACAAACTGAACAAATCAAAGATTGGATATGCCAGGATTTTTTTTTTTCAACTAAACAAAGACAAAACTAAGGTAGTTGTTACTGGAGTAACAGCCATTGCTCAACTTTATTCTGTAATGTTAAAAACCCTGTACAAAACCAGAAATCTTGGCATAGTCATGACTCAAACCTGAATTACAATAGCTGCATTACAACGATTACAAAGTCAGCCGACTATCACTGTAAAAATATATCAAGGGTTAAAGGACTTATATTTCAGCAGGATTTGGAGAAACCTGTGCGTGCATTAATAAATAGTGACCTTGGTCTTTAATAAGATCTCAGAGATGGACAAATCTAGAAATTATGTTTAGGTAATAAAAATGTATTTCCCCAGTATGTTGTAATGCCAGGACGAAGCACTGCATTTTTGTACCATACAAAAATGCATTTGTATGTTTAGCCAGATGCTGGGTGGCAGATGTACAAAGTGCTGGAATTTGATATCAGAAATGGGCTTAGCATGCAGCGACCCACTTTTGAAGCACTTTGGTTAAGTTTAGTGAAAGGTCATGGTTTCAGTTAATTAATAATAATTCAGTTAAAAATAGTAAGCATGCCAGACTGACCTAAGCCAAGTGCTATGAGTGCCTATACAAACTAAATACACTATTGAAAGTTTTGCATTATTTGTTGCAACATGCCCGGTTTGTTTGTTAATAATGTTTCCTCATTATGTTGGGCCGCAGCATGTTTCTTTCAAAATGCATTTGCTGTTGCAAGTTAGTACTATATAAACAGATTTCAATTTACAAATTTTTTTGTCTTGTATTTGTTTACCGGTGGCAATTGACTGATTAGTTGCTAGAGTAATTGTTTCTTCTCTAATCTCACAACAAATACCACTGGGACGGCTGTGGCTCAGTGGTAGAGTGGTTGCCTGCCAATCGAAGTGTCCTTGGGCAAGATGCTGAACCCCAAGTTGCTCCCGTTGCTGCACCATCGGTGTGTAAATGTGTGTGAGTGATTATCTGATGAGCAGGTGGCACCTTGTACGGCAGCTGTATGAATATGTGGGAATGGTGACTGGTTCCTGTACTATGTAAAATCGTTTTGAGTAGTTGTTGAGACTAGAAAAGCGCTATATAAGAACTGTCTATTTACATTTACTTCAATGTTAGATGATGGGTCGATGTTTATTGTGATGAAATATGCTGGACTATGGGTCATTAAATGGAAACATGTGTCTGCCTAGAGAGCAATTGGGAAAATACAGCCACATTTTTAAAAAAGTGCAAAGTGTCTTTTCTCTTTGATTGAAAAAGCATGTGGTCCTTATTTCCAAAAGTGACTGTATGCAAACAGGTTTTTTATTTAAAAGTGAACTTTTCTTTTTTTGGCTTTATAGATTCGACACCAAACATTGTGTGTAACTATGTGGCATGTTTTGTATTTGCCTTTTAAACATGAAAACTCATGGCTAGACTCCTTACGCACAGCTCTCATCTGGTGTTCCCATTACGAAGGGGAGTGCACATGCTTTGATGGAGAAGGTACTCCCGCTCCCTCTCTGAAACCCTAATGATACCTGCTTCTGAGCCTATTCCTGGGACATCAAAGGATCAACTAGCCTGAAGTGCTCATGCCACAGTGTGAAAGCACATGTTGAAGCCTGTATTTGTAAACTCCCATTATTACCATACTAGATTATTTTTTCATATGTGCTTCACAAAGGTCCCCGCCGTCTACAAGGATGTCTCTAACGTAGCGCAATGGCACCATCATATGGACAGCAGAGGAATAGAGCGAGCTGCTGGTGGCTGATTATCTGTTTGAATAAAAGATGAAACCACAGGAGAAGGAGAAAGGTAAGACTGTTGGAATTCATGCATGGCTCTAGTTAGACATTGGTTGTATGACATCAAATATGAGTAAATGCACCAATTATCCTACTCTGACAATGCAAATGTCCATGCTGTTTAAAAGTCCAAATAGACGTTCCCCCCCCACATTCAAATATTGTCTTCAAACTGGCCCACTCAGTGTAATTTTATAGTATTTGTCTGTTGTTGCTTATTGCTTTGTATTTCTATGTGGTCTTTGTTGTGCATCTGTTTTTAATTTTTTACTACTTGTACATGTAAGGTTTCCTTAAGTTTGGAAAAAAGCATCCTTAAATGAAATTTGTTATTAATATAATTATATTATAAGCCAAATTCCTCCCAGGAATTGTCCAAAAGTGTCATATTTTTGTCGACCGGAGGGAGCTGACCCTGAGTCATATCAACTTGTGATTTTCTGTCATGGGTTGAAAAACATCCTTCAACAGCATCTGCCGCTGGAGGAAGGCCAGAGTGATATATCTGTTGCTAAGAAACCACTTTGACTCCTATTTAGTTGTGCAAGGACCACTAACTAGATTTTCATTCAAGGTTGCATCAGGTTGGTTTGATTCCTAGAAACGCTGAAAATATACAGAAATCAAAGATGGTGTTATTGATGTGTCCATGTTAGCGCTCATTACCAAATATATAAGAAAACCGGGTTAATAATACATGAGAACATGGAGAAAATCAAGTTGATCTCAATGCACTGTTTATCTCTTACTAGGCTCTGAATCCCTGTGCAGTTCTCTTAACTGCTTTCCCCTTTTTTATAGTTGCTTCTACTATCTTAAGAGTTTATGTGAACTACAGTCAAAAATGAATTACTTAAGTGGAGTGTATAAGGCCCTATGAAATCTGTTTTTATTTGTTTTCAATTTCTGCTTTTATTTCTTTCAAATTCAATTTTTTCTGAATTATTTTTTAGCCCTTTCGGTTTTGCTTTTCTTTCCACTTTATGTTAAAATGGAATATAGGCCCAAGGCTAATATGCTGTATTAGCCTACCTAAATAAAAGCTAATTGGATGCGCTCCTATAACAATGTTGAGGACACTGCGATCTCTGTTGTCAGAAGTTTCGTCAAAAACAACGAAAGTTTTCTTTCCACAAATCTCTTGCAGAACTTTGTGCAGGAGCTAGTCAAAGACCCGCGGCAGGTGTCTGCCTGACGCTGCTGCCGTTTTCTGGAAGTGCTCCTCCCTCCCTTTAACAAGAAACGGACGTGTCCTCTTCATTTTCTCAAGCGGTAGGTCAGCTTCAGCACACATAGCAACAAAATCTTCCACAAACTCACGCCTTGCATCTATTGATTTAGTCGTTGCCTCTATGGTAACCTAGCTTTGTTCTTGAGGTGAACTTTGGATTTCAAGCGGTCGTCTTTGCGGGTTCAGTCAATTGTGTGTTGACAAAACTTAGAAAACAGTTGTTGTCCAGACTCAAAGCGTTCAATCCGGTATTTAGAAGTCAATTGAAAGTTTCATTTTTTTTGCCACCGTTGGTCTACCACGGGCCGCTAGGCAACATGTTTTACGATGCCATTTCACCCCGGTTTGACCCCATCTGACCCTGGTCTACGCTTGTTGTTTTAAACTGAACAATGAGAAGGAAGTAAAAAATAAAATGTTTATTTAATATGTTAACAAAATATATGCAAATTCTATGTGATTTCGTCCACGTTTTCCGCATCACGGAAATCATAGGGCCCTAAGTGTATGACACCCCCGACCAAAAGGGGCCCACCCAGTTTGGGGGTAATCTTTCCCTTTTATCTCAGGCTGTCTCAGAACTACGTTGCAGTGTCATAAAACACATAGTCACAGAAAGTTAGTCACCAACATGTTTGGCACATAACTGCCACAGCACAAAAACCCCAATCTTTACAAACAGTTTTTACATTTAAATTTACAATTTAAAAAATGTAATAGAACTCTTGTAAAATGCAACATGGCAAAAGTCAATACAATCTATTTCCCAAAGAACAGTAGTTTAGAGACATGTCATAGGTACAGAGCTGTTCTGACATTCTATTGTTCTAAGCATGGAAATATTAAAATTTCATTTCCAGCGTTTTGTTGTTTGTGACAGGCAGGTAGCAGAGAATAATTCCCCTCATATCGGTTGTTTTGACTGCAGCGAAGAAAGTAACAGATTGTTTTTTGGCAAGTTGCTAATAGAGTGCAGAGCACATTTTCAGCAATGACAAGTGTCTCCATTTGAAGTTAAAGACAGGAAAGACCGGTAATAGCAGAGAGGGAGCATGGGAAATTTTCATCTGTGATATAAAACTGTTCACTTAAAAAACTATAAAAAAATAGTAACATGGATCCAATATATAGCTTTTGAAGGAGGGAAGGGAGGAATGTCTCAGTAAAATTACAATGTTGCTCTCTGGGTTTTCTTGTCATGTTGATCTGTTCATTTTGTGTTTAATTAGGTTTCAACTATTTAACATGTCATTTTCTCTGAATTAATGGCACGCTACCTACAATGACCCATACCTGCCAAACCATTTTGTTTTTACCCCTGGTGCCGGGGAAATGAAATCCTTTCTCCTTATAGCCCCTCATACTGTTTCTGAAATGAAAGACACTGTGGAGAATGAACAAACTTTGCTTTTTGACCTGTCCTGCTCCAGTGTTCTTGCACAGTAATACCTTAAATTGACTGTGTGTGTTTGTGTGTGTGCGTGGGTGTGTGCGCGTGCGTGCGTGCGTGCATGCGTGCGTGCGTGTGTTCTCGTTTAACTACATTCGTGGGGTCCAAAAGCCGGAAATACAGTATACGTGTGTGATCCGGACAGCTTTGTGGGGCCAAAAGGCTGGACCCCGCAACTTTTCAGGGCTATTTGAGGGTTAAGACTACATTATTAGGATGAGAGTTAGAATTAGGTTATGGTTAAGGTGAGGGTAAGCGTTAAGGTTAGGCATTTAGTTGTGATGGTTAAGGTTGGGGTAAGGGGCTAGGGAATGCATTATGTCAATGACGGGTTCCCACAATGATATTGAGACAGACTTTTTTGTTTGTGTGTGTTTGTGTGCTTGTGTCACACTATGCTGATACGCTGCACTTTTATTAAACCATTACTTGCACCATGGAAAGCAGGAATTGCAAAACATGCACACACTCATTTCTTTTAAGCTGTTATGGCTACATGTTAAAAACTGCAGAAGAAGAAGTTAAGCAAACAGCATCCTGTACGCTGCTGCAAAATAGCCTAGGGACTTCCTCTGGAAGGCTTTAAAAACTTGTGTGTTTATAACTTACAGATAACTGCCAAAATAAAACTGACCAGCACTACATGTCTATTATGTCTTAATAAGGTGTTGTACTTTCAAAATATGCCAACGTACCTTTAAATGTGTCTGTATGGAAAAGTGCTGCCGGAGCAGAAGTTTCTGGAACAGGTGTGTGACTCAGCAGTATTTTGCACAGGTTTTAAAGGTATACTTTCATTTGATACATTTGACATGATGAAGAAGTGTACAATGTTGGGCGAGTTACTTGAAAATTGTTATCATAGTACCCGCAAGTTAAGGTAAAATATAAATTTTAATTATTGTCAGAATTTGATCCACTTGGACCAATAACATTTCGAAAATCTGGAGTCGTATGATTGAATTATTCCATTCCGTTCATGATTTGATTCACTCAAAGTAACAATTCTCACTTGCTGTTTTACAAAAGCTTCTTTCATTTCTGACATCAGAAACAGGACATGGACATGGAGACTACTTCATTAAAGGGGTGACATCTATATTAACTAGTGAAGGACACCTCTTTCACATTATTGGTGAGGAACAAGTGGAGTGGTAATGTCCCTGCTGTGTACCTTGAACACAGTGCCCCGTTCTCTTAATACAACTAGATGTATTTATAAATGTCCTAATGTTATTGTACAGTATATATCATAGTTAAGAGTGTCACAGCAATGCATATTATAACCCAAAAGGCACTTTTATAAGCATTAGTGTAATTCTTTGTGCACTGGTGGTTGTTTTTTGTTGGGATCAGCAGAGGTCATAGTTTAAACACCTTTACAAGGACTGGCCTCAGACCAGTTCTGGCTTTCAAGGCATAACAGGCTCTGGTTTTCATTGCACCGACTGACAGAACCGGTCATGCCTGTTACTTCTTTATTTCACTCGATATTCCACAACGCAGTCATATTTGATCAGGCTGAAACCGATTTGATGCCCACCAAACGGCTGCTGGGCATTAAAGTTTTCTTCCAGAATCTCAGATCCTGTGTCTTATAAATCCAAAGGGACTACATAAGGTAAAGAGTCTCCAGCTTCCTTCATGGTTTCATTCATCTTCGCTGAAATAGTTCTCAGTTACACTGCATGTGTGTGAGTCTTTGAAAACTCTTGTGGCTTTTATGTAGACCTTTGTTCGGGTAACATGGGGTAACATGTTGGATACACATGTTTCCTGCCTCATAAATCATGTTACTGTAATATTTTTTCTTGTTTCCTGTAGGTACAGTCACATGCAACGCTGCTGTTACACGTGTCCCCTGAAATTAATTGATTTTGAATTGCTGTTTGCACATGACATTGAATGCAGAGACATTGTCTCACCCGGATGCCTCTCGTTGTTAAGTAGTTTTTGTTTCTATGTGACAGACCACCTACACCTCCAGGGAAAAAGAAGATGAAAGGTTTGTAAGATGCTCACTACATAGAAGCAGCCAACAGATTGTTTCCCCACTCATTTGAAGAAGCAAAACATGACCATAAAGAAGAAGTTACAAAACAGAACAGCATGTGTGACTGTTTAACTGTTTGCTGTCGGGAGTTGTTGAGATCACAGAGCACTCAGAGTTTTACTGGCGACTGAGTATTTTCAACTTGGGACAGATGTGTCGAGGGAACGTACTGCCTTTTATTACTCAATCTAACTACCCAATTCAAACTGAAAAATCACCAGATGTTACTCTTTTTGTGTTTGGATTCACTGCTGCTCTTGGCTTTTGAAACAGAGAGAAAGTGAGACTGCTTAGCTGTGTATAAGGGGGAGCAGACATATTGAAGTGTGGACTGGTCCCAGTTCTGCTAGATCCTCAGGGACCCAAACAGGTGGTCTGTAGGCCACATGGAGTGAACGCGCTGGACTGAACAGTTATCTAACTTTGGCTTCTCCTCTTCCTTAACCAGCAGCAGCCTTTTGGAAATGTTGGCTGTCATCTGACATGTTGTGATAGTGTTTCGAAAACACCGACAAGGGATGCTTTAATTAAAGGACGTTTTGATACATGACTATTTAGTAAGTTATTTTTGAAGGGTTTGGATGTGTGTGTGTGAGTATGTGTGTGTGTTTGTGTGTGTGCGCGCACGTTTGTGTGTGTTTGCACGTTTGTGCGTGCATGTGCGTGCGTGTGTGTCCCAAAAAGCATTTTGCCAATACCCAATCTTTGGAAAAGGAGCAGCTGTAAAATTGAAAAGTGTGTGTGTGTGTGTGTGTGTGTGTGTGTGTGTGTGTGTGTGTGTGTGTGTGTGTGTGTGTGTGTGTGTGTGTGTGTGTGTGTGTGTGTGTGTGTGAGAGACACAGTAAGTTGAATAGGAAAATACTTAGCTCATACTGTGCTGGTACTTCGGCTACTCAGCTGGCACATACTAGAACAGTACTGTCTGTATATTTAATTTGGAAAACAGTGCATAAGCCTTCATCATCTTTTTTTTTTTCCGTCTGTCACTCTTTCTGTCTTCCTCTGTCACTCGAACCCCGTCCACCTTACTGCTGTCTTCCCAGCCGGATGGGGATTTCTGCGGGATGAACAACAGTGCCTCCTGGTGGTGCATTTGGGCTTCTGTCCGAGCTGTGTGTCTGTTCACATTATTTCTGACTTGACCTCATGAACACAGACTGTACACAACATCTTTTCCATGATCTTTTATAGGACACACTTGAAACCCTAGTGTTGTGCTTCAAAACAACAACATAAATTTATGATTCAATCCGGAATGAAATGAACATTAAAAAGTATTTTATAGTGTTACATTCTTCTTGAATCTCTTCAAGAAATAATCCAAATTTGGAGTTGAAATATCAGGCAGAGGAAGGAATAAATCCCATACAGTTATTCTCAACTGTTGATGCTAGAATGGATGATCCGGAGGGACAGCGAAGGCGTGACCTGTCCTACTCTACCTCGGATTGGCTTACCCTGATGCTGTAGGGCTGTATATCCACAGGGATAATGTGTGTCGTAATGTGAATTTATTAAAAGTAAGCTGTGAATTTAAAGAGAATTCTTTTTGCAATATCTTGTCAAAGCCAAAACTAAAGACATAGTATATGCATGTGAAATAAAAGTCTGGCTCTAAATCATGTTTTATTTATAGCAGTCAAATATTTTTAGTTGCACTTTAAAAAGCTGGAAGATATGAAGAGGAAATGAAAGATTCTAGTGTACAGATGATCAAACGTACCTATTTCATTTTTCTTTTAATCACTTTAGTGTACACTTTTCATTACAAAACTACACACAAAAAGAAGAGAAAAAGAAGTAGAGGTTGCAAACAACCGGAAACAAAACAAGTCACCGTGGCCATCCAAACACATCCAACCATCTATGAGAGAAAGATGGAGAGAGGTTTTTAGAAGTGTATTTCATGTGGACATGTTTGGAAACAGCTGCTCTCTCACGTCCGGCAAAGGCGTTTCCATATTCCAGTTAGCCAATCAACTCCTAAAAAAAAAACACCCCAAGGGCCATTTCACCACATTTCTACTGTGATGCTTAAACATGTGCATAAATACACATTAACGGAAACTAGACGTTAGATGACAAAATTGTTCCCACTTTCATATTTGTGTATTAAATATAAAGCACAAAGACTGGAAACTAGCCTGGCTCTGTCCAAAGCTTTTTGTATGGATTTAGCAAAAAAATATATATAACTTGTTAAGTAGTTCTCTAATACATTTTCAAATGTATTAAAGTACTCTTCGATGCCAGATGTCCCAATCATCTCCTGATCATCTCAACCTAAAGTCCTTAATTTGGAGCATTTGCTTTCCCCTTGCCTGAATTGGGCATGCAAATCCCTTAAAAGTTATTCTGTAGCAGTTTCCTAGCAAACTTCTACTTTTGTAATATCTCTTCCATTTAGTAAACCTACTCCTCTGAAGTAGTTTATCACTTAAAAGTTTGTAAAGTACCCAAACAGAATGTCAGTTTGTTATCAGTCCATCTTTTGTGGTCACTTAAAGAGAAGTCAATATTTCTTCTATTCTAATTAAGCTACCCTGGTGTTTGTATATATATCTCAACCTCAGCTCGGATCGCTTTGGCCTGAGTGCCACATGAGTGAAGTTATGTACTTTGGGAACTATTCAAGTGGTTTCACTTGTGGTTAGACAATCCATTTGCAATATACCCGGAGTAGTTTTACTTTCCAGCTGGACTGAAGCAGAATAAGCTGGACTTTATGTACAAAATGCAGAGCTATTCCATCGGCATGTGCTCCTCCAAACATTTGGAAAGGTATGAGCGACAATTTTCAGTGTCAGTGTTCCTTGTCAACAATCCCAAGACAGCAATTCTTCTTCACTCTTGATGAACGGAGACCATGTGCAGTAGAAATCACAGGCTTTGTCTGCACACGCTATTCTCTCCAAACTCGATTAGATCAATTTAATGACAAGCCCCGTGTCCTGCTATTGATGTGGTATCGTAGAAAGTGCCCATGCCGAAGCTGGGGCTCTCATTAAAGTTGGTGTGCCAAACCATTAGCTAAGATGCAGCATGTGGAAGTACTTAGGCTGTGTTAGGGCTACTCCCCTCTGAAGACCATCTATTACTGCAAAAGAGATAGTCAAAGCTATGTGGGGTTGCACAGATTAACTCAATGTGACACTTGTTGCCCTTTTTGTGTTTGTGTGTGTGAGTGTTTGTGTGTGTGTGTAAAATCCAGAGTTTATAGAACCATAAATCACAGTGGATAGTGTTTTCTCCCTTTTTCCCTTTACCATGACATCATAACATTTCTTAACTTGTATTTTTTTAGGTCAAGGTATTAAAACTTTGTAAAAACACTCCACCAAAACCTTTTGAATGATTAGTCATATTCTATTTTTTTCTCACTGCCAACAACAACCCTAAATACTTATTTGAATGTGTATTAATCTGTAACTTGAAACTGTTTCATAACATCATCAGTAGGAAAACAAATGGGCTTGAGGATAAGAGCCGCAGACAGAGATGTGTTAACAATATAAGAATATACAGTAGAAACTCAACTTTAATTTGTAAATTCAGTTTTGATGCAGGTCAGGGGGTTTTCTAGTTGAACATGAATGATGGTTTGGAGTTGTTTTCTTGAATACTCTCTATACGATACAGACTGTTGCAGCGTTGGTCTCTGTTTATTATTTCACTTACCCTGTCAATTTACAGTGTTTTCAACAGATTTAAACAAAAACAAAGATTGGGAAGTCTGTGACTTCAAACATATTCTACTACTTTGGTGTATTACTGCTTTCAGCATGTCTAAGTTACCAGCCAGTCAGTATCTGCTTTACATTGGAGGTATTCTACTGTGTCTGCATTTATTTTACTGCTGTCAGCTGCATCTTTGGTAAACTAGTGTTATTGTAACAGTTTAATCTAGCATCATCCCGGTCTGCAGCAAGGTTACAAGCCTGTAAAATGTTGAAGTCATATTTGGCAGATGCAAGTTGGTTTAGGAAAGCTTTTAAATGCTGAATGCTTGGCCAGTCTGTGGAAGTGTATTTATTTTCTCTGGTAATGTTTATTGAAATGAGGTACAGCAGAAGCACGGGATCTGTGGAACATCACATAGTTTGCCCTCATACAGTGTAAAACACTCATAAGAAAAATCATAATATGCATGATTGCATTAAGTTGTGTACTTAAAGCCTTATGAGTACCTTACAAATCCCGAATTCTTGTATTTTGTCATGGTTTGGGGGCCGCCAGAAGGATTCCGCCTTCACCGTCCTGCTCAACCTATAGAGGGGTACCGCCTTCACCATCCTGCTTGACCTCCAGAGGGGTGCCACCTACGCCGTCCTGCTCGACCTCCAGAAGGGTACCGCCTACGCCGCCCTGCCCGGCCACCTGAGGGGCTCTACCTTTGTTGGCCAGTTCAGCCACCAGAAGGGTCCATCTTTGCTGCTGACCGCAGCACTCCAGTCCTCGAGTGCCCACTGGCCCCAGTTCAGGGGCAATGTCCACTCATTGCCCCTGATGCCCCTGTTCCCAAGTGTGGCCGTTCCACGGCCCCAACAACTTTTTGTTTTTCCTCCTCTTGAGCCCTGTTGCTCTCCTTGGACTGTTTTTTAGACTTGTTTTTGTTTTGACTGCCTCTGCATTTTGGGTACAAGTAAACTTTTACGTGGAGCACAGATAAAACATTTTTAAATTAGCATTGCCACATTTAATAAAGATTTCCTAGGCAACCTACAAAAAGGTACTCGTTGGACAGTGTAACATCAACATTTGTGATGGATAAGTTTCACAGTACAACATGCACTGTGGGCCACATAGCCTCTACTGGAAGGTGGACTTGAATCTTAATAGTTTCAATGTGCTTTCCCCCCATACAGTACACCAGAGACAATAAGAAAAAGGCCATAAATAATCCCTGTAGAAACAGATAGGGTTGTGAGAGGCTGGCCGGGATTCATTCATTTGGGTGTGGCAGTAGCTCAGTCAGTAGAGAGTTGGGTTGGGAACCGGAGGGTTTGGTGCCCACACGGACCAAAGTATGGTGGTGGACTGGTAGCTGGAGAGGTGCCAGATCACCTCCTGGGCACTGCCAAGGTGCTCTTGAACAAGGCACTGAATCCCCAACCGCTGAACCTTTCCTTGGGCAGCCCCCTCACTCTGACATCTGTCCATTTGATGCATTTGAGTAATTCAGGCCTGTGTGTATAACAGAGTGTAAGTTGTAATTTCCCCTTGCAGGATTAATAAAGTATACATTATTATTATTCATTGTTATAATTCTGCAACTATTAGAGGGCATAATAAGGGACAAAGATGTCCATGCTCATTCTCCTGTCACGTCTTTGGCCAAACCTCCAGCAGAGGCTTAACAGTAGGCCAAGCACAGTCCTGATGTGAGAGTAAGCACTGATTCAAAGACATGATGTCCTTCCAAATCAGAGGCAGCCCAGAACGGTTGATGGAATTGTTCCGAATGTTGGCAAATACAATTTGCCTTTTTGCCAATAGACAATCAATGCCACTGTCATATCTCTCTCTCATATGTTTTCTACTGATTTAACAAAATAGACTAAAGATTTAGAAAGTTTAATGGTGAGCTTTACTGTAGAGGTGTTGCTGGGCACACTGTTTCCTCCTGCTTACAGTTTTTATACTGAGCTACGCTGTCTTCTAACCTCAGCATAGTTAGATCTATCTATCTATCTATCTATCTATCTATCTATCTATCTATCTATCTATCTATCTATCTATCTATCTAGCTTGTTGACTCACTCACGCCAAAAAGAGCCCATAACTGTATTATCCAAAATGTCAAAACCATTTTTTTAAAGAGCAAGAAAGTCGCATTCCCTAATGGAAATATGAAGATGGCCTTGCTGAAAAATGCAGAAGCCAATCATGCTTTTGTATAATTTTCCAACAAGGTGGATTAGACTTGTAGTCTTTGTATTTATGCATCTTAAACTGCAATTTTTGTGGTTCTTGTGGCTTTTTAGTAATTCCGTTTTTTTTATAGTGTCAAATCATACCAGACATTATCGCAGGACAATTCACAAACAGCACTCAGGAGAATAGTATGAGGTTGTGTATACAGTATGCTGCGTGTCATATCCTAGACACATAGACATGAATGCATACGGATGGAGAGAGAGAGGACAAGAGAGGTGGTCAGTGTGTCATGGGCATTCTAAACCTAAAGCAGCATAACTGCGTTTTTAACTTACTCTTAAATGTGGAGACAGTCTCTGCTTCCTGAACAGATGCTTGGGAGCTGAAGGCTCTGGCTCATATTCTACTTTTGGAGACTCTAGGAACCACAAGTAACTCTGCATTCTCAACCAATCATCTTGCTGTCTTCACAACAGAACCAGTGCCAACATTGAATAAATGGAATATGAAGAAATCATTTGAGAGTTGGTTTATATTTACAGCTCACAGCAATCCCAACAGAGTAATTCTCTACATTGTGGTTGATATTTTTGACAGCTGTGAATACTTTGTTGGCACTTTAACAGGCCATTAAAAACATCCATTATATTTTCAAGCTAACATTGATTGATGTGTAAGAGAGTGTAACTTCTGCCTTTTGCCAGATATGTGTCCCCAGTCCGTTTTTTTTCCATAGTTTATTTGTCAAACTTGTTTTGCTCTTTGTTTTTTTCATATCAACTTACTATGTGTTGCACTTTTAAGTTAATCCTGAAAAAGGGATTTAATCGAGTGCCCAAATGCCAATTTAAATGCCATATTTTTAAAATCAAATCTGAAGACCCTGCTTTGACGGGAATGAATAAGAGTGCTGGTAGCAGAGCGGAGTGTTCTTGGATCAACAGTGCAAACACGGTCTTGGAAGACCTGTACAGAACAGACCACAGTTGACAAGTTCTTGATTGCCTTCACTTGTGTTGTGATCCATCCAGTTTCTGTTGTTGGGTATGTATTCAGCTTTCAACAATGTAGAATATGTGATACAAGGTTAAGTTCAGATCCACTATAGGCCAGACAAGAGGCTGCAGACTGCTCAAAGAGGTGCACAGACCCTGATGGCATTCAATGCACCGCATTCCAAGACAAGTCCCACCAATCAGTCAACCAGGACACATTCAGCCTTCTGGAGAAGGATGGCGGTCTTGAACACCAGCTCCTTCCACATTGACGGTGTGGTAAACATAATCATCTTAACAGATGTTGCTTGGGTAGGATGACACAAAAATACATATACAGTTAATGACAAATGCTGCCTTTGGCGTACATAGCTGCAGAAATGGAATGAGAAATTCCATTTCTGCATTCTGCACACTGCACACTGCACACTGAGAAATCTCTCCAGGAGTTACGCTCATATTGGACCACTCAAACCCTGCCAACATTCAGCGCCAACGCTGTGCAGATGGGTGTCTTGTTTTTGTGTCTGCTAATTGTTGAAAGCTGGATTCGATGTTCTGCAGCTGGAAAATTGTTTTACTATTGGTAACATTTTGGTGAATTAAAACTTGCACAACAAACGGAGCAGATCAGGTTGCCTTGAATGGACATTTTAGGTGTGTGACAACATCTCAAGTGCACGTCACCTGGAATGCAAGAGAGTCTGACTGGATCCGATCTCTGTGAAGAATTCAGAGTGACTATTTGACTTATCATTTCCCATCACTTAATTTCCTTGATTTGACTGCAGTAGAGCTAATAGGTAAAGTTAGTAGGAGAATAACTGCTTCAGTTTGGTTCATGTGCTAGTTTGTGGCCAAAACATATGGCCCCTCAGATCTTGACCTGGCTGAACACTTTAGGGTAAGTTGGGCGTACTATGTCAGCAATAGTTTTACCACCATCATCAACAAAACATTAGTTGTTGTCATGGTTTGTGGAAGGATGGTCTCCAACTGAGTTCCAGACACATATTAAATGTTTTGGCATCTTTTGAAACTATAACACCTTATTAAGACATAACAGACATGTAGTGCTGGTCAGTTTTATTTTGGCAGTTATCTGTAAGTTATAAACACATACGTTTTCAAATCCTTCTAGAGAAAGTCCCTAAGCTTTTTTGCAGCCGCGTTCAGGGTGCTGTTTGCGTAACTTCTTCTTCTGCAGTAGCCATAACAGCTGAAAGGAAATGAGTGTGTGCAAATTTAGCAATTCCTGCTTTCCATGGTGCAAATGATGGTTTAATAAAAGTGCTTCCACGGTCCAATAATTGTATTAACTAATAACCTAAACAGTGTTATCAGAGAGGGAAAAGAGATCAAAGCTCCCAGCAGTGTTAGCAAGAGCAGTGGGCCCCAACAAAGGGTTGCAAGATGAATCTAATGAGACATTCTTTCTTTTTAACTACACATTTACATAGACAACCGTGTAGCGGTAATTTCTGAGGACATGCACAGCCGCAATGCTTTGACGTGTAAAGAAGGATGAATTCTAAAGTGTATCTACGTTTAGAGTTTGATTGCTTTACAGCAAAGCTTTACATTTGATTGCATTAGTATTTTTATGTAATGCCAGATACTCACTCTGGACATAAAAAAGGCCTCATTGACTTCTATTAAAACCACATGTTTTTATCACACTGCCTTTACAATACAAAACAATGCAATATGTAATGGCAGCATTTGATTTTGAATAAAAGTAATGATTTTTTTTTTCAAATATTAATTTGTGGGGCTTTTCCCCTTATTCAATAGTGACAGTGGATAGACAGGAAATGGGGGAGGGAAAGGGAAGGGATGACAAGCAGAAATGGGCCGCATGTCGGATTTGAACCCGGGCTGCTGCAAAGGACTCAGCCCACATGGGGCGCACGCTCTTACTGGGGGAGCTAGAGATCAGCCCCAAAAGTGGTGATATTTGACATTTTTACTGTATTCCACCAGATTCAGCCATTTTCCCTTTGTAGCCCGATGCATGAAATTATTGTTCGCCAGTTATATTATGGAGCCGTGTGTGTGTGTGTGTGTGTGTGTGTGTGTGTGTGTCTGTGTGTGTGTGTGAATTACAACATTGGCTCCTGCCTTTGTTTTAAACAAAAACAACTAGTAGTATGTTCATGCACCTGGCATAATTTAATGTCAGTTTGATGAATTTGATGTCAGCTCTTAAGCTTGGCACAGCTCCCAGAAGACTTCAAACTCTCAGACAGGTTGCCCACGTCACATCTACGTCGTCAAGCTCAGTTGGAGGCTGCGCAGTAACGCTTAACTATCGACGTCAAAGGGTTTTTAATATCCTTCTCTGGTCTCCGTCCAGAGCAGCGGAATCTATTGGTCCATTTCTTTAACTGTCTATGATAGCAACCAGTTCATGTGTTAAATTAGTTATTACCCTTTTCTTTTGCTTTTTTTATTTTACCTTTGTGCTTTGTTGAATGGTCTTAATGTTCAGTTGTTTTAATTCCTGTGAATACTGGTTTACTAGACGAGTGACTTAGTATTTGAAGTAAGGCAGTAATGCAGGAAGTGTGCATTTAGTTTCCATTAAAAAGGGGCTTCAGATGCTGTAGACATGAGGCCAGCTCTTGTGACAAAGCACCCCCAACACAGAAGACACACAGTATATTACAAAGTGGAAATTCAATCATTTGTGTATTCATGAAGCATACCAACGATTAAAAGCACATTCAAATATGTGGATTTAAATGTAAAACATAGACTTGACATGTTTTGAGATGTTTTTGGTAAGATTTTTAACTCTTATTAGACATAGTTAATTACAGACAGGCAGATTATATTCAGCAAAAACTCTGGTTGGGTATGAACCCCCAGGTCATGATGATTACATGTGCAGAAGAATAACCCTGAAAGTAACTTAGGCAAAATGATTTGGTCACATGGATGTTGCCTCAATTAGTGGGCTGCTTGCATTTAAAAAACACGTACTCATTACACAGTAAACATTAAAGTACAAGCAAGGTTTTTCATGTCAGGAGGTTTTTGTGGGACTTTTTATCTTGTTCTCACTTTGGGTCAGTGGCTTGAAGGTTTGATTTATTGAGGGAGGGTCATTTTCAGTTCAAGTTTTTATAATTTGCTTTGTGAGCAGCATCAAATGGCCGCACACATGTTGATACAGAAGCATGGTACTGTACCAACCCGGTCTCACGCCAGTTCGTGAAACTTAACGTGTCACGTTATTTTGATTTACTGATTTGTGTACATGTTACGATTTTCTTGTTTTATGTACATGACACCATTTTTGAACGTGAACATTTCACGAAACGCCCTGGGGTATCCCGGGTTAAAGTTGTGTGTTTTTTGACCCATCCACCACCCAGTCCTGCCTACCTGTGCAAATGTTGGGCTTTTCATTACTGCTAGCTACCATAATCGTTCTGTGCTCACAAAATAGGCTTCCCATTAAAATACATTACTTTAAAATTCGTAATCAACACAAGAAAATAACGACATTAACGTGACCTCTACACGCATCAGTAGATTTAATAACATGACAATTTCACAAATTCAGCCATGAGACTGGGCTGACTGTACTGTATCATGACAACATTACTAATAATAGATATAATAGATAACCTGGTGAAGTACGTTTGACATGGTTGCCTGAAACAAGCGGATATTATACAGTTGGTTTATTATAAGCTGACCTTACATGGTAATATTAAATCTTTTCTAAGACAAAAAAGAAGCTCATTTAAAGGAAACATCTCTTTGTGTTGTACAGCATGTTTTAGGGCACTATTGTTGTCTTTCAGTTCTACAGAGGATGTCTCCACGCTAGGCCAGCCGTCCCAGCCCATCCCAGCACCAAAAACAGAAAACCATATGAGATCAAAGGCTGGTAATGATGTTAACCGCTAACCGAAGGTCTTACAGCACATGTTCAAAGGAAAACTGCAAAGGTTTACTTCCCTGAGGTTTCATCAACCACAAATGAAATACATGTTGAGGATGGGATTCCTCCCAGCTTGAATTCATTGACCTGCAATTAGTGCTCTTGAATCTTGAGTCATTATTTGTTTATGTTTATTTCTGGGTATACAGTATAAATATAATATATGGTTTCGTGATTGGTCATGTGTGATGAAATTAAGGATGGGCTTTCTGTTGAGAAAATCTCCAAGGTTAACTTATATTTATCACATCAACACTGCAATACAAATTTGTAATCATTAGTGCCAGTGTACATTTGATTTAGTGGCACAGTGACAAGATAGTTGCATTCCAAGAACACCTGGTCCCTGACACCCATTTTAGTTCTTTATTTATGTTCAGCATTTATGTTTTGTGGGTTGCTACATTCAAAAAAAATATGTTGCAGAAAGGGACAGGGCATGGGCAAACCCACATGCCGAAGAAACTGGAAATGACTCATAAGTGTGCCGTCTTCTTTA
>NC_048413.1:23894609-23917708 GCF_013103735.1 Etheostoma cragini
ACGATCGGCTGGGGAGAGTTGTGTGGTAAAAACTAACATTTGCCCAAACAACCACATAATTTGCCAAATCATCCCTTAACAAGCCTCTTGACTTCTCAAGTCTGAGATCTCTGTTAAGTGTCTCCAAGAAACCCAGGAGGCATTGCGTGTTGAAGGTGTAATGATGGGCATGTGGACAATTACAGCATTCACAGATATGGCAGCATGAATGGTTTGGTTGCTCACACACTGCACTGGCACCTATACTCAGTGGCTCCGTTTGTGCCATGTCTTTAGCTTTGATCAGGTTCCATCCTGCCTCAGCAGTGTTCAGTTTGGACCATATATTAGAGGAGGAATCCACTAACTTTATGGTTTTACTACCATAAAGTAAGAAGTGGATTTCTGTAGCTGGCTGTCTACTGCCTTGCTCATATTTGGCACGTCATAATTCCCTGAAAAAAATAACTCTACATGGAAACTATTTATTAAAACAATCTTCTACAGTAACTCCAAGCTGACATGTATTTATGTTTTGAAATGTTTCCATTTCCATCTTCTGTAATTGCTCTCTTGGTGTCTTAGCCTTAATGCATCTTCTCTGAGACCTGGCATGTGCTCTTGTTCAGAAGGGTAGGCCTATTTGGCTAATCAGGAGCTATCTAGATCATGTCCAGACGGATTTACTTTGCATTTAGACTCCGAAATGCTAAGTAAACGTAAGCCATTGTTACATTAGGCTACATAATGTGAGTTCCTTTGTAATTAAAAGCTACAAATTGAAATTGATGGATTGTAAGTAGCCAATTATCTTATTCTAAATGATGGTGCATCTCCGAATTATTTCATAAAACGTCTTTAGGCAAGACACAGGCTAAAACATCGTTTTTTATACACTGGCCAATTTTAAGATTTTGGGCAATTTGTCTTCGATAACATGTCTTCTTTCAGACTTGTGGTGAAAAAAAGTCCAAAATACACATTTAGGTCTTTATTTTACTACACTTTGTCTGTTTGCATCTGTAGATTTCTCCTAAATTCAACTAAAGTTGGCGTTCAGAACAGTAAATCATCCCGCTGCTCCGCGATCGCTCCGCACCCTGTGATCACACACACTGGAAAGCAATGTCTCTCTCTCCCTCTCTCTCTCTCTCTCTCTCTCTCTCTCTCTCTCTCTCTCAAACTCTCTTGCTCCTGTTCAACGCTCTGGATCCAAATATGGTCATTTCCTTTTAATCAGCAACCAATGGTGAAAGAAAAGGGGGCGATTTAACTGTAAATGCGCCACCTCATTGGCTGATGCCAATTTCTGACAAGGTGATTAATTCAGAAGAGTCACGTGACGTGCTGTGACATTTCCGCGGTAGCTCAAAATGTAGAGAAAACTGCGTCGAAAATCATATCAGAGAAGACAAAAACATATGTAATTAGCAAGCAGACACAGGTGACTACAAACTAAGACAGCAGATGATGAAATGCCATCCCACAGTACGTCGATGTGTTAACTCTCGTTCGGAAAAAACACAGCTCCTCTCTCCCTCTCTCTCAAAGCAGTTTACATAGCCTTCATGTCATATAGCCTACTATATATATAGGTGTCGCATTTACACTATAATTTAATGATCGCGATACAACTAAATTACAAAACAATTACATTACACAACAGTTACAGATTTTGTATAATTACTATATAATACTAAAGTGGTTGGGAGTCCCTCAGGCTGTGGCTGACAGATCCATATTTAGGTGTCAGTAGAGCTGCTAACCCTTCTCTTCTTTTCTGGAGTTAACTTTGGAAAGTTTTTAGTTTTGGCCTTTTTTTCCCAGGTGTAAATCTCTTAGTGAAGAGACGGATGCATCTCTGTCTGACCCAGTCGGTTACTGAGCCTGCATTTAGTCAGGATCCTTCAGCTTGTTTCGGTATGTTTAGCAGTAATGTGAAACATCTCTTGTCCTACATCTACTCTGTCTCAACATCAGCTGTGCTACACTAAGATCATGTCAGATGGGGACAGGGAAGCATTCAAGGAGGTGGGTGCACTCAACCCATACACTGGACATGAAATAGTCAACCTTGATTGCATAAATCAATCTCACAAGCGCATGGGCACATTGCTTAGGAAACTGAGTGCTGAATGTAAGTTAGGGGGCAAAGGTCAGGGCAAACTCACTGCCAGGAATTGTTACAGGGGGGCTATTCTAAATTTATAAGGGTCACTGGATTAAATGAAGAAAGACGTAGGCAGGTCTCCTCCACTCCATGTCTAGTGATGAAAATCCCACGCACACTAGGTGTAATCCATCCTGGTGTTGGTACAGGAGTGCAGAGGAGAATGGGGGGGGAAAGCCAGAGAGCCATAGGCTGCACACAGGAAAGTTTTTATCACGGGAGGTGGGTCAGAAGCTCATCCCTGTGTGTCACTGGATGTCCAGTGGCAGCCTGCTCAAGCGTGTGCAGCATGGAGGCCCCCAGAACGCCAAAGAATGTCCAAACTCGGTGATAAGGGCCCAATGTTGAAAAACAGTCTGTGTGGGGAAAAGCAGGTTTGAGGCTGCAGTACGGCATATTTCTATATGCAATAAGGGTGCCTCTGTCATGCTGGCTGTGATGGAGAAATTGTGGCTTCAGAGCACATTTGTGATTGTCGATGTAGGATGTCCGTTCTGCCAGTGCAAAGCAGAGCCGAAACAGTGTAAACTCAGCCAAGCTCAGCCAAAAAAAGTGAAGACACACCAGCAGGAGATGGAAGAGGGCCCTCCTTATGGATATCTAGACTGTAAACTAACTTGGGGGAGCTATGCTATGTAATAATTGGGTTCTGTCAGTCTGAAGTGTGTGATGTAGGTGATGTTGTGATGAGGCCATGTTGATATGCTGTTTTGGATGTTGTGATCAGTGATGGATGAAGCAATACTGCCTTATGGATGTTGAACAGTGTGATATATGGATCTTACTCAGACCTAAAGGCAGATTTTGTCTGCATATTCATGGTTTTCAATGAAAATTAGTGGGATTTTGCCATACAAATCTTTATTAAAATCTTAATTTAGCTGCCAGTTGTTGCTGCCAGTTGTTGCATGAGATAGGACATATTGTACCTTTGTCCATGTTGAAATCTTTGTGTACAACTGTAATGCTTCCTTCATGTGCGTCTCTCCCTTGTTTCTGAGATTGATAGCGTACGCTTTAGCCTCTTACTGTGATGGGAATACAGTGGGCGCATGGTAACTTTAAAACATTAAAACAAAGTTGACTGCAGTTTTTTTTAACCTGAAAGTGTTGACCCATTTTGATTGTAGGCTGCTTTACATGCTAGGCACAACACTTGGAAGCTGAGGATAGAAAAGGCGACTTTCTCAGTATACATTCAATATTTCCGACAGTACCCGAAGGCAACATGCAAACGGACTCGCTTGTATGAACCGGGGAGATAGATAGATAGAGAGAGAGAGGGTGAGGGAGAGAGAGGGAGAGAGAGGTGGGTCTGACGTCATGGCATGGTGCCCCGTCCATGTTTGGCGAAGAATAAGTTTGTGTAGTTTCGTCAAACTCTAGACAACGCCAGCAACTTCAGCTTAGGAGAAAGCCAAACCGTTTTTTTCATACCTTTTCATTTTGCTGTAGGGTTTTTCATATCAACGCAGCATTATGAGATGTTTCATCAAAGGTGACCTTGCTTAACTTGTCATCATTATTAAGTTAGCATTATCTAAAAAATATCCGTGAAGGACCAGAGCTAGGCGGTTCTGGATTTATGTCCCACTCACTTCAACATTAACGGCTAATTGCTGTGTCGTTCAGTTATGCTGCTAACGTTATACCTGAAATTACTTCTTATGTTGTTGTTCTTATGTTTGCTTTTTTTTCGTCTCCCGCAACTAATGAACAGGCTTCTAATTCTTCGGAGAGTCTCGCATCTTCCGCCGGCTGGTTTCGTATGAACCGCGTCGAGGCAGCGACGGGGGCTCGCCAGAAGAGCCGGGCTTCAGGATGAGGGTGCCCAGAGGAGGACGCCTGTTCCTGGCGACGTGCCTCGGCTCGCTCTTTGTTCTCGTGCTGTACTTTCAGAGCATCACCAATGCAGGTAAGCCCCGACTCATACTCTGCTTCTTGAAAAACACAACTACCAACCTTATTTCAGTGTAACATTTGGCTGACATAACGCAATGGTGTTTTAAATACAACAGCAAGCTTTAACGTTAGAGATACAGTGGCCACAAATAAAGTATAACTGTAGTTTGTTGTAAAGTATCATTAAGGGAAAATGGCCCATTGGATTTACGATTATCCAAAAATCAGCTGCTATAGGAATATTACAGTGGTAGCCTAGCCTGTAACAGGGCTACTAGGGGTGTAGTCTACGTGATACGCAGGTATACGCAGTATAACCCACTAAGAAAGCTCTAGATTTTCCGTTTTCTTTTTAAGTGGGTACACACTTAAAAAGTAGGTACACACTTAAAAAGTAGGTACCCACTTAAAAAGCAGCATTGGCACGTAACAACATCATTTCCATTATGATTTAATATTTTAATATATTTGTATAGTTGATATTTGAATTGTCATTTGAGTTTTTCTTCTTTGCACAGTCTAAATAAATGTATTTCCACCGTTAATTGGTGCATAAAAGTATATCAGAATGCATGAAATAAAGTCTTTGACGCTCAGACACCCAGACCCACCACTATGACATGCCCTCCCATCCCCAAAAGGCCCCTATATAGGCCCATACATACAGTACAGAATACCCACTGCAATACATTAGACTACACCACTGAAGGATACATACAAATACTATTGGATGATAACTAGTGGATAATAGATTGGCTTTATAATAGAGCTGTGTGGTCTTACAGTAGGCTAATCTTAACACAATTAGCAACACTGTTACAGCTGTCTTTGTGAGTGACTCCACATATGTGAAACGGAGGGCGTGTGTAGAGACAGAGTGAAATGAGAATGAAATGATGTATGAATAAGCCCACTGTGAACAGAGTAATGTTTTGAAAGCCCCCCTCCTAGTGACCCCCTGCATTCCTCTGCTTTAACCCTCTTCTCCTCTTATTACCTCTGCTCTCCCTTTTGTTTCCTGAGCTGAGCCCTCCTAGACATTGAAGGCAGATTGGTCCACAGGGGACTGCAGACTCCCAGGGAGAAGAGTCAGGGAGAAAGACAGATAGAGATGATTGGTCTGTGCAAAATGGCACACAGGCTTAGAGGAGATGGGTGGAAGAGCATTTATTATGAAGGCTTTCCATGTGGATGGTAAAGAAGACAGGAGGAGGAGGAGAATGGTGCAGAAAGGGGAAACCAATGCCCAACTTTGGTGATAGTGTAGAACAAAGGGGCTCCATCAATGTGGATATTATTGGGTTTTATTTGATAGAAAAATATTGAAGTGAACTGGGAGATTTTCCACAGCATGTTGACATCAAACTGTTAAGCACATACTGAATCATCTGCACTTGTCATATGGGTCATGAAATAATGTATAATAATAATAATAATAATAATAATAATATATAATGGTTTAGAAGTAGTACAACTTTAAAAAGCATCATAAAACCCATAGCTTCACCTGATTGTCTTTGGCACACACACCCTATGATGGAACAGTTCACAACCACATTAGTAACTCACGTTTTATAGACCACCACATAGGAATTATATGCATAACTGTCAGTGACAGATGCACATGCCACATGTAGCTAAACTTACAAGCAACACACTTTAGCTCTCCCTTTGACCCACTCCACCAACTAGGTGTATATTACCCTAATAGCCTTCCTTGTTCAGGCTTGTCTGCTTTACAGTCCCACCAGTAGACATGCAAGCCACATGAGAAGCATGTTGGAGCCACACCAGAGAGGACTTATTTCACAGGATGTCAACAAAGCTCAGGACTTCCTTATTTACAGGGTATTTAGTTAGAGACGGTTAAAAAGCCAACACCTAATACCTAATAGTTTCCTACTACCTGGTTATTTCCTACCCTTTCATTTTATACTTATACCCTTTTCAATCTGACTGAAAGATTTTCTGTTACATTTCTGTTAAAACCTCCTGTATAACGTTCCATGTGGTATCATGATAGATACTGTGATGAAACTGTTTAATTAGAAACTTCAGTAACAACACATTAAAACTCCACGGTGAATTTTTTTGTTGAACAGTGTCTTTATTGAGTTTTCATTTATAACAAAGAGCTAAAAAATAGAATAAATGTAAAATGAAATAAAAATGAAAAGAAATACAAAATAAAAAAATAAAAATAAAAATATGTATTTATACATATACACATGTACTGTATATACTAGTGCTCCATCCATCCATCTTCATCTGCTTATCTGGTATCGGGTCGCAGGGGCAGCAACTCCAGCAGGGGACCCCAAACTTCCCTTTGCCGAGCCACATCAACCAGCTCCGCCTGGTGGATCCTGAGGCGTTCCCAGACCAGGTTGGAGATATAATCCTTCCACCAAGTCCTGGGTCTTCCCCGAGGCCTCCTCCCAGCTGTATACTATATACGAGTGGTGTCAAACAATTAATATATTTAGTTGCGATTAATGTCAATAACGTAATAGTTAACTTGCAATTAATCACACATTTTTATCTATCCTAAACACACACACACACACACACACACACACACACACACACACACACACACAAACCATCTATATAGAAGAATACATGAACTGTTATCCAGGATGACTTTTGGAAGATCACTTTTAAATGTGAGACGTGTCATCTCAACACCTCAGACAAATCCCAGGCTGTGACCCTTCCTTGAAATATTTTGACCATGATATGATGGCACACCGCAAACTCGATTAGTATGTGCCAATAATAATAATAATTTCCTTTAGGTGTCAAACACCAGTAGTATTTAAAATAGATTTTCATTGTTTGTTATCCATATGCCAACCTTACATACTCTTGGGATTTCTGCACTGCTGTGATCAGACAGCATTATTTAGCGTGGTGGAGGTTTGATGTTCACCCAACCACCAGGATATAGGCCTGAGAAATGGGAGTTTTCTTTAAGAAATGTTGCCTTGTTGTTGACAGATATATAAGCCCTTGTTTGAGAGAGTTGGTCTTATGCTACTGTGGTAACTGCCCCTGTCTCATTTCTGTCATTTGCCAATTTCAGTGGTTTCATAAAACTCATTTAACACCAAACTCTCCCTCCCTAATAAAAAGACTGTTTGGCATCACTGCATAGACTATGTTGCAACAATCATTTAGTATGAAGAGTGTCCTGTACTTGAAATAACCTTTGTGTTTTCAGATCACTTGTCTTTGAAATCACGTCTCCTAATTAGACTTACAGTTTAATACTGAACAGGAAGCACAGTGCATATTATAGCTGTGCTTCTATTGTCTATCTTCCTGTGCTAACACCCTGGGTTTTGGTACTCAGGAAAACATGAGTCCCATCTAGTGTGCTATTATGAACTCATTAGTTAAGTGATCTCAGATTTGTTGCTCTATTAACTGTTAATTTGTTTAGGATTTTGAGTTGGTTAGATCCAGATACTGTACATCACCTAGTTTTGAGCTTAAATTCCTTTGTGGGCAAGATAGTGTCATTTCAAACAGATGCAGCACTTCCTCAGGTTTTTTGTGTTAAAATGAGATACTGAAGCTCACTGTAACTAAGCTACAGATTTATTTCAGGTTTATGCTGTGAGTGCATTAACTTTAGCAATATGGCTTTACAAGCATAAGCATAAATCACCTGTTCAAAATGACCAACACTAATGCAATTTTACAGTGTATGGTGAAGTCCAGACCAGAATCACTGGGCTACTTCCATTCAAACTAAATGTGGTTTGCTGTGTTGAGGTCCACAGACTGCAGGAGTACTTTCATAAGCTGATCCTGGATGGCTCCAGTTTGCTGTGTATTGACTTCATGCTGAATACTTACAATGGCAGCAGCCCTGTTGGATTATAGAACTGAAACGATTATTACTGAATTCATCTATGAGTTAATCCACAGATATTCCACATATTTCATTTTAGGCTAAAGTGCCAACCATTTACTGGTTCAGATTTTTCTGTAACATTGTGATGGTTTTCTTCCCCCTCTGTGATAGTAAACTGCAAGACATAAGACACGTGAAGAAAACACCTTGCACTTGAAAGAGTTTTTTTTCATTTCAATTTTGTCTGTTTGTGTGGAGTTTGTGCTCCCCCCCGGTGACAATCCATGAATAAATCATGAAATAAATACGTAATAAAACAGACAAAGGATCATATTAAAACTCTCTCTTGTTAAAAGTAAAATCTGTTTGGCACAACCTTCAGCTCCTCATCCTGTATACCAGGCCGCGAGGCAGGACAGGTTAGGGAATTTTTTTTTGTATTGGCCAGAATATCACCCAGTAAAGGATCGGTCAACATCTCAGTATAATCTGAGCATGGATTTAAAGTCATGAATGTTGATCATTGCTGTGCTTGCGCTGTTGACATAGTCGTAGCTGATGGGCAAGAGGAAATCCACTCTGTAATCACTGGCCCCTCTGTTCAATCCTGGGCCTAGAAACATTGAACTTTGGCATCTTTCTTTATCATCAAAGTGATTCTCTCCCTTTGTCCCCTTATTTCAACAATGAAATGCGAATGCGAACCTTGTGCTGCATTTTGGCAAATGTTGTTTGCTGAGTGATTCTAGAAACAGTTCCCCAATTGTTTGATTTCCAGAAAAAGAATTCTTCCTCAAGTCAGTGTAAAACTGCTCTTGACATACTGGGGAAAATTCTCTGACGTGCTATTTCCAGTCTGCCTCTCTTATTAGATACATCGTAATTAGAGCAAAAATAGAGATAAACACACAGTTTCTATTTCCTCTCAGACTTGCTTTTATGTGGCTTCATTGACTCAACCGTGACATTGTGTGTGTCGTTCGAGCATGTGTTACGATGCCAAGTATCTTACCTCAGCACGGAAAGGGTGATGCGCATTGTGTGTACTTGTCAATGGTGGAGTGAACTTGTCAGCATTTACAAGATAAAAAAAGAGAAATCCAAACATGTGCAAAGAGTGCTCATTTCAAAATGTGTGTTCAGCTCTGCTGCTTGACACAGGAAACCATTTTCTATCATCACATTTTGCTAAAAGAAAAAAACAGGAGAGATACTGGTACCACTGAATTGAAGAAGCGCACATGTCACTCTGTAATTAACCCGTCCACTCACCATATGGTTGTACTTGTCATGAGATGTCATGTTTTGTTTGCGTCATGGCTTGGAAACTAAACTGACATATTATGTCCCTGAGCAGAACCAGGACTTGTGTCTGAGGTTTACCTGTGGTAGACTCATAATTTCTGAACCATGAACATATTCTCTGTTCCTGGTGCTGTTTGCTCTACATTCACCCTCTCCAATATTTCCACTTCATTTGCTGGGCTGGCTTTGTGGATTCACATACTAGAGGGTGGGAACACTCTTCTCTCTCTTTCCCAGCTATAGGAGACAAAAGGGAATTTATCTGCTCAAGCTGCTTAATAACATATTTTACAGCAGTGGATCTCTTTTACACCATGCCGCTGTTTTAGACCTTGAGTGTTCTGTCACAACTCTTGTCACACACACTGATAAAATCGGAGCTGAATTAAACAACTAAATTGCCGCAGATGGATGACAGGTGTTTGAAGATTGATTTGGATATCACTGGCACTTCAGTTCACAAAAGCAGAATCCACTCTGCCGGTTCTTCTGACAGTGATGGATTCCACCTCACAACTCTAAACAGAGGCGACATCAAGGCCTGCTCTGATGTGTCTTGCCTACACAGAGTTTTACCTAAACCTGCTGTAGGCACACATACACACAAACACACACTGTTAGCACATGTAATTACCCACAAACCCGCTTCTTCATAGCCACACACACCCATTCATGCACACAGCGTGTAATCCTGTCACACACCAGTGCCACTTTTTGCACATCCATGCACATCGCCACTTATAAACTGACTTTTACATCACTGCAGCTGTTGTGAAACAAACAAAGAATGTTCTGATGCCTTTAATTTCCCCCACAATGCCGAAAGCTCTTTAGAGAGAACTGTACACCACATGCTACACCTGCTGGCTATTTTTCATGCCTTAGACTGTGTGGTGTATCAAAAGAGTATTTGTTAATTTCCCCAACATGTTCTATCTTGTAAATTGTTAAGCCTTCTGACTGCCCTCTTTTTATAATCGCTTTCATTTAGGACTGTTTCAGGATTCAGGAAGCACTGAAGCAAACAGTGGATTTATATGCAAAGACAAGAGCTGGAGTCTTTGAACATGATGTTGTGGTATCTGTAAGCTACAGTAAAGTAGTAGCACTGGTAGTGATTGTCATGTGATCTGTTACAGGTTACCTGTGATCCATTTGTAGCTTCTCTGTCATTTCTATGATGAAAACATATGTGTCAGTTAGCATACATAGCTTTTTTTGTTTGTTTTGTAAATCAACTATTTTTATTCTATTTTATTTAAACAATTAACAAACAAGACACTGGGAAATAAGAAAACGTCCCAAAAAAAGACTGGGAGTGGGTAAACCCAACAAGGGAGGGGGGAGACCTAACAAAAACACAGCAGCAGGAACGGAGCTTATAGCTCACCAACAAGAGGAAGCAACAGTTTAATAGTCTGCTTGGCCAAAGGGTGGATGAGGGCGCTTACACTGTTACTACCAATTAACAATCATTCCCTGAAACGAGTGGCTAGGTTCTCACAGAAACACCTCTAGCAACAAACTGTAGCATTACAATGTGCTTTTGCCTACACACATCACACTTACTGTTGCTTTTTTTTTTTTAAAGACAAAAAACAAATTGGTTGAAAATGAGATGTTTTAACCCTTTAGCATAACTGACCCAAGATAGACGCTGTAAACATTTATGCTGGATTTATTCTGACAACATTCAAGATTTTTTTTTTCATTTTGGAGTATTCTTTTCACTTTTATAGTTCAGAATGTACTAGTGGAATTATTGGAGTATCGGCTGAAACAAAAAAAGAAATTATAATAAATTGCTTTGCCATATCACCCATCTTAATCCCCTTTGGTTTGTTCCATAATCCATACATCTGTTGCAGGAGCTGTGCAAGTGAACATAACGAGGGTAGGCGTGAGATTAAAAGGAACTCCCTGCCTCACTACAAAGGATATCACTCATCGTAAAGTCACTTCATGTTGTTGGTCTAATTACCAACATATGCAGCTCCGAGCATGTTTTAACACCTTTGAATCCAGCAACACTAAACAAAACAAACACAGAAAGTATGGCGGCCCTGCTACTCATGATGGTCTCTTCCTGCCTTCTTTTGTTATTATTTGTGACATCCTATTTTCACTTTCAGTTGTACAGTGAAACATTCTTTATATACCTCAATCAAAGGGCTCACGGAAACTTCCGTTATGTAGCCCTCATAAAGACAGGCCTTCATTTCAGTGCAATTTAGTGTAATTGTACCTCTGTAAGTAAATAATTACATTATTGATGCCACTGAATCCTTTTTTGCTATTATTCATGATGACAGAGGGGAAGAGGTTTTTTTAACAAAAGGGAAGCTCATCTGCCAACAGCAGAAAAGGACAGAGATTTATCTCAATAACATTTTTTATTATTATTTTTTAATATTAACGGATTGCGTTCCCCCCCCCCCACACACACACACAGTACACATTCTAGTATACTTCTTAACAAACTTAGTCACTATCTTGTAGTCATCTGTTAGTCATAAGATAGTGCTTTCTGTTTATAAGATGGTGCTGTTTGTTTAGAAGGCTGTACTGCTGTCTGATTAGAAGGCGTAATGGAACCTTGATGTCTGTGGATATAACATCTGCACTGCTTCACAAGCCTGACAGGCTGTTAAACCAGACAGACCCAGGTTCAACGTGAGCCTTCTGCTCTTCTTCAACTGTGAACATTGTGTCACTTCCTGGGTCTGAGAGGAAGTGGTGGTTTCTGGTGCATGTGATAGAACGTTACAGAAACATATGTGGTTTTATGATGATTGGAGTAGCCTCTGAATTTACTTTTCCATTGAATAGAGAACACCTTGACCGTGTGAATGCAAGTGAAGGCTTTAATGCATTATAAAGGATAAGGAAAGCATTTCTGAGTTTAACTTTGTATATGCAACAAAAGCAGTGCACTGCTAAAGGAAGAGAACATCTTGGGTGGCTGATGTTTTGTGGTGCCAGTAAGTTAGTAAGTAAGTAACTAAGTAAGTAAAGCACCTTACAAAACCATGGTTGCAAGGTGTTGTATAGAGCAACATTAATTAACTTTAATAAAATGGAAAAAGGAAACAGTCTGACTAAAAGCCAATATTAATGTAATGAAAAATAATGAAGACTGGAAAATGGCAAAGATACGTTAAATAGACAAACATAGAGACCTTTATATAGCCTGTAAATAGGAGAACGGATCTGTAGAAGGATTTTAGCTAGATTTTAAAGGAAGTTTCAGATCCACAAATTAAATGACATATCAGAAAAAGCCAACATTCCTTTGAGGCAGAGCAAGAAACAGGGACACTATCCTCCCTTCAACAAGCTTACATGTTCACATTCATATAAACCCTCACACATTGAGAGGCTGTGTCCATAATTATGTTATGTTAATGGTTCTGTGAGGCTCTACTGAGGCACAGTGGGACTTTGAGCCAAATGCTTACATCAGCATGCCCATAGCTGATTTAATGTTTACCACTGTTACCATCTTAGTTTAGCAAATCAGCATGTTAATATTAGCCAATTAGCACTAAACACAAAGGACAGCAACTGATGTGAATGTCATTTGGTCTTGGCAAAATGTTTGGGCAGAGTCAGATTTTCACCGGATCACAGGGCCATATGAAAGGTATCCTCAAAGTCAGTAGGCTTCTTACTCTGCACAGCAGCTGAGTTCTCGCAATATCACAAATCATGCAAGAATCATGGGATCACGTATCATGAAAATCCATCTTGTCAAGCTCCAACCAAATGTGTTTGTGTCTGAACTAACCGCTTGTTGACCAATCAGCGTCCGGTAAGGAGCTACTGGCGTGGTTAAGGTGGGTGTGATGGTCGTGAATGTTTGTTCAAAACAACAGCGGCGGACTTGATAGACAGATGGTTCATCCAATCCTCTGCAGGGTCATGCCGAGATCTCAAAGCGGCTGATATGTTGCTGCTGTTCTCTTGTCTTATGGAACTTATAAACAATATGCCACTCACATTTCACTCGCATAAACCCCTTATTGCCATCATAACGATTCTAATTGACATACAAACTGTACCATTTTACGGCACACACGTATAGAATGTTTAATTTATTAAATTATGTACTTTCTTAAAGCATAAAGTCTTTTCCAACCTTTTAAATAGGTTTACAGAATATTCCGTTTTTATGACTTGAAACATTTTAGTTGACTAATAAGCTCTTTATATACAGTACTTTGCCCTTTTTGCTGTTTTCCCCGTTGAAATATCAGTATGGATGAGTCACTTAAATGTTTCCCAGTATGCATGCTGTGTTTGTACTTGAAAACAGACAATAAACCATTAATATGAGTAGAGGCTCCACAAGTGTCTCTTGACCTACTTCCTAGCTTCCTGAGGAAGCGCCCTGAAGGCGGCTTATGATGTGAACTGCATTGCGGTTGACTCAGAAATTAGACACTCTACCATTATCTTAAGTATTACGTGGAATTTAGACTAATTTCTATGCATTTCTATGAGGTTTCCCAATATATCTCAAACCTCTGGGATGCAGTCTGCTGTTTCTGTGACTTCTTTAAACTTCTCCTTTCTCCTCAACATTACACCCAAACACCTTATATTTGACTCTTAGTGCTGTGCAAAACATGTTATTGTATATGCATACAATTCATATACATAAACTAGCATGTACATTTGATGTAACTGTGTGTGTGCGTGTACCTAAGATGTGAGTTTTGCATGTCCATGGTCTAGCGCAACTAGATGTCTATCTCTGCGTGATAAGATGATGTGGCACAGTTTTACCCAGAGGAAGTTGAGGATTTGGATGATCCATGTGAGCTCAGGCAGAGAGGAGGGACAGGGAGAGGCTTCATCAAGGCAGTATCTGTCTCACCGCCTATCCCAGATCCTTTTATACTACATGTTTTACTAAATTTCCTCAGTACAGCAGATGTTCTCTTTTTTTGGTTTTCTGCTTCCTCAAAATGGAAGGAAGTTAATATGATTTACAGTTTGCGTTTAATCTTGCACAATTGCTTTTAAACAGTAGTGGTTGATATGTTTGTTTCATAGAGACTGGATTTCCAAGCTGACACAGATTTATTTCATTTGTGTTACATTTCAAAACAGTGACATTTCAGTCTTTTTTGCCTAATGTAAACTCAGCAGAAAGAAGAGAAACAGAGAGAATAAGACTCTGTCTGCTTCCGGGTTCCATACTTGCATAGCATATCCCTACTCCTTGCTTTTTTTCTAACTGATATGCTTTCCATATGATGGTATGGCATTTCCCCCATTGTTCTTTGGGTATACTTTCAAAAAGATTCCCTCATTCTAATAGTGTAAAGCACATTCCCCACCTCCCTCCAACTCCTTCTCATTCCAGCTTTTTGTAAGATGTAAAGCCCTATGCATTGTTGAGCCACATGTGCAAAACAAATCACTTTCTTGCTTAGTACCATTAGCTGCAGACCCAAACACTGACTGCATCAGGCCTGGGGGGTGGAGCAGGAGAGGAGTGGGGGATGGAAGTAGAAGACAGATGTGTTTATAGAGGCTGGAGGAGGGAGGAAAGACGATAGCAAGGTCTCCAACGGGAAATTTTAACTTCCTAAAGCTAGCAGAGCCTCCACCAACTCCATCACTACAAATACACGTTATGCAGCCATGCGTTGTTCTAACCCACCGCCCACCAGTGATGCATATTTTTCATTGTTTGGTTGCGTAATGAAAAGATGTTGGTAGGTGGTCAAGTGGATGGTAGGGTACGTTCTCCAAATCTTTTTGGTTTTGTATTATGTCCTCCAGTTTATTGGCTGTGGATAGATAACTAAGGGTTAACATTGAAATTAATAAAGGATAAAGTAGAAGAAGTTGCAGCGAGTGCAAAGGGAGACCTAAAAGGGACACAACTTATTTAAGAGTTACAGAGAGAGTTTGATAGGAACACACTGCTCCTACAGTATGAAATCTATAAATGAAAGGGAGGAGGATCACGTCATGAAAAAGGCAGAACCAGAGGAGGGATGGAAAGTTGGCTCAGGCTGACCTTTCCCATACTCTGTATGCATAGACATCTTTAATGTGTAATTTAAACCTCTGCAAATACATGAGTCATTGCAAAATTAAACTTTCTCTCATAAGTGACCTACATATGAATAAATAAAAGCGGTGTGGTCGTTAGACTTAAGTCAGTGGTGATCACGTTAACAAAGCCCCAGCAGTAACAAAACATGTCTGGACATGTTTTGTTTGACATATAACACACATGCAACATGTCACGGAATGACCAGGGTGTTACCCATTTCACATTTTTACAGTAATCCAGTGAAAAAGTGAGAAATAAATGAGAGCAATGGAAAGATAATAGAAGAGGAACTCTTTTGTTAAAGCGTAATTTTGTTTTTGTTGCTAATTAGGCAATCAATAAATTTGGCGAGCAGCAGCTGGTCATCACATGTATTTTTCATTTGTTTTTCTAACTATAGAACCTGGTGTGAAGACTGACAGAAGACCAGGGAAAAGCAGGAGAAGTCCACTGCAGACCCTCTACAATGGAGACCAGGTGAGAACACAGGAAACATTACATTTATCCTACACTTTTATCCAAAGCGATCACCAATAAGTGCATTGAGCCATGAAGATACGACCCCAAAATTGCAAGTACATCAAAATCCACAGATACTGTAAGCAGAACTGCTTTAAGTGCTACATCTCTTCTTCTTTTTCATCTTTTCATTGGCCAAGATGCGGTCTGAACAGGTGAGTTTTCAGTCTGCGGCAGAAGTATAAATTTATGTTTTTTGAAACTATAACGAAATGTTTAGGTAGGAAGTTGTAATACAAGACAAGAATGCAATGTGATTTTATCTGGTGTATTCATACACATATTTTTATGTTTTATGTTGTGCTCATAACATTGCTTTTTATGGAGCCTATTGTAACCTTTGGCCAGGGACCTCAGATGAAAATAAGTCTTTTGACTAAATATTTACAGAATTAATATTAAAACTAAGACAGACCCTCACAAACGTGACAGTTAGCAATGTTAGCTTTTATCAATGCTAGTGGCATCTGTTCCATCCTTGGTATTATCTGTATGTCTATTTCTACCTTACTGTTCATGAACCTAAGTGTTGGCCTACAGTAAGCACATTAAGAGCAACAAAAAAACAGAGTCCTTAGCTTCCGAAGCTGATTCTTTTCTGATCATTAGTGGCTTTTAGCGGTTTTTAGCTCATTGTTGAGATGTCCAGCCCAGAATTTTTTTTTGCTAAAACATGCAGCTGTGAAAAACCACTGTACACTACCTACTCAGCACCAAACAGCAGACGCAGAAGCTACCAGCTGGTAAACATAGTGGTGCATTTAAATATTTAAATATCCTTTAAATGTTGAGCTGAGGGGGTAGTAGACCCAAAACTTAAAAAAACTGCTAACTGCTGTTTTTTTTAAATAATGTTAAGCTGAAGGAGAATATATATAAAAAAAAAATATTAAACCTGATGAACCTGAATTTGTCTTGTGATAGTCTTGCTTTGCCAGACCTCGGCTAGTCCACACATGATGCATGACTCAGCCAACGTGGGGCGAATGCTCTTACTGGGTGAGCTAGAGGCCGCCCGGCCTTGTTGGCATTTTTAATGAATTTTTTGAAAATGTTATTTTCTATTTCTGCTTCTTCTTCTCTCACTCACCCATTGGGGCCCTCTTTCATTGGCCCTGCATCATCCTGATCACATCTTCACAAGCAGCTGGAGCTGTTGGCAGCTCAGAAGTCCCTCCACGGTCGCCGGGAGCTGTTGGAGCAGGCGTGTCTGAGCCACACCAGGAAGCGCCAAGTGCTTTCACCGGAAGATCTCAAACACCTCATTGTGGATGATAAACACAGCCTTATTTACTGCTACGTGCCCAAGGTTGGTTATATAAGGATTAAGTATAAGATTTAGTACAAGTACTTATTAAAATCCTACTCAGTTGATATTATATAGAAATGTTGAAATGAAAGTTTGTTGCATTGTATATGAAGACTTGAGCTCTCACTTTTTTTTTGATGAAGGAATGTGTATTTTGGCTTGAAAGAGAATCTTCCCATCTTGTATCACTTCCAGGTAGCCTGCACCAATTGGAAGCGTGTCCTAATGGTCCTCACCAGCGGCGGCCGCTACACCGACCCCCTTTCCATCCCGGCAAATGAGGCTCACGTGGCAGGCAACCTCCGCACACTGTCCGAGTTCTCAGTCCCCGAGATCAACCAACGCCTTCGCAGCTACCTCAAATTTATCTTTGTGCGGGAGCCCTTCGAGCGCCTGGTGTCTGCCTATCGTAACAAGTTCACCCGTAGCTACAACACTGCTTTCCACAAGCGCTACGGAACCAAGATCATCCGCCGGCACCGTCCCGACCCGGCGTCTGAAGCACTGGAGAAAGGGAACGACGTTTCATTCCAGGAGTTTGTCCAGTACCTCGTGGACCCTCGGACCCAACGGGAGGAACCTTTTAACGAGCACTGGGAGCGGGTGCACGCCCTCTGCCACCCCTGCCTGATCCACTACGATGTAGTGGGGAAGTATGAGACTCTGGAGCCAGATGCACAGGCTGTGCTCAGGTTGGCTGGAGTGGAGGGGACACTTCAATTTCCAACGTCTGGTAAAAGCACCAGGACTGATGGCAACATGGCAGCACGTTTTTTCAAGCATATCAGTCCTTTTTATCAGAAGAAACTGTTCAACCTGTATCGAATGGACTTCCTGCTCTTTAACTACTCCACACCAGAGTACCTCAGGACTCGATGAGGGGAACAGACAATAGGATTTACATCAGTGCCATGGATGTGTGAAAGTTGTGATGGTTTTCCTTTCACATCCCATTTAGACTTTTTTATTAGTGATGATCATTTTGCACTTTTTGGTTGCCATGGGCAATTGTCATCGCTGCCTGGAGTGGTCCATCACAAGCACCGACTTGTCACTTTGACACTCCAACAATAACAGCTGTGGAGAATGAACTTTAAAAATGCAACCCAATTTTTTCCTGAGGAGATAAGGCCGACAGTGTGTCATATTTGTCTGTTTGCTTACTAGTGTGAAACGGTGTTTTGTTTCAACAGTTTGCAGATCAGAATGCAGATGTCTTGTTCCCATGACGTTGAAAGATGGGACGCATTAGCTTTAAAGACCGGGTCCTTTTTCCCGGGGCTTTGGGTTCAATTAGAAATGTATTATTTATTTTTATTCACCTGATTGCCATTCATTATCTAAAAATGACTTTTTTGTTTGTTTTATTGACTTTCAGTTTTTTCATTGTGTTACATGTCATCGTCGAGTTGGTGTAATATGCCTCACCATCATCCCGGCAGTGCCCACTTAAGTTAAAGTGACTCCCATGGCTTGTTCTATTGAGCACTACTGAGCCATGTATTAAAGTCACACTTCCGAGGAGCAGGTTTTCCTCTTGCATGGGTGGTTTACAGGTGAATGTGTTAACTGTGAAACTGAACACAGCTGACTCATTCACTTAAAGATTCTCTGGACGGCATTTATTTATGTATGTCAGTGCATACAGTATTTATTGTTATAGAAATGTGTGTGTGTGTGTTAGGAAGGATTTGGGCTTAGAGTCTGTGTATCTGACTCCTTAATTCCAGTAAAAGTTAGTTACCATCCCTCCTCTATCACTGTCTGTATTTAGCTCTGGGCAGGTTAGCTGAACAAACAAGTGCATAGCTGTGGTCAGGGCTGAGTCTGGCCCAGTGCTAGCCCTGGTCAGAGCTCCCCTTGTTAGCATGAATGCAGGCGCATAAAAGGGTTAATCCACCTATAGGCATCTCTACTACTGGGCCTTGTTCAGCAAATGTGACTGAATTTACATCAACATCGATACAGCTGTTAATATAGAAAAAAATCAATTGTGTGATTTACAGTGAAAATATCAGTTTTAACAAATGTCTTTCTAAAGTCTTAACCCTTGTGTGTTGTCTGGGTCTGTGGGTTTTCAATGTTTGCTGAAAGACAAATTATGCTATTTAACATTTCTACTAACTCAAACTCATTGGCCTTGGCTCATTTTCTGTAAAGAACATAAAAATAACTTATTTTCAATGACCACACACGGTACACCCCCGCTACACGTAATATGTTGTTGAGCTCTAAGTTTTTATATAAATTGTTATGGCTGTACGCATTCAAAAGCCTAATGATGTGGTGGAAACATTGGCTGTGTAACAAAAATATGAACACCACACAAGGGTTTAACGTTTAAAAGTACACGCCAGCGATTTTACACATCGTCTGTTTACAAGTCTCGGGGAGTAACACCGCATATGTGAAAAAAAGCTTTATAAAGCCTCAAGAAAGAGCGCTGCACAGTGGCTGATAAATTGCACTTGAGTCAAGTGCTCTTACCAGACGTCTGTAGCCTGCTCCTCATCTCTGATTAGGGCTAATGGGTGATGGGTGATGGGTTACATTGTGGGTAATGTAGGCCAGGCTGTGACAAGGAAGAGGAATGCGTGGAATTTAAAAAGACAATATCAAAATACTTTTTCTTTTTTTAAACTGTCCATCTGGAGTCCTACAAAGTTATAGAAGTATAATGCTGAAATCATTGAGTACTCATTTAAGGCCATTACATATTGAAGTTTAAGGTAAAATCATCCAAAAGGTTTACATAATTTCACCTAAAACAGTCAAATCCGCCAGTGCATTTAAAAAAAACAATGTCTTTTTGAAGAATAATGGAGTGTACTATGCTACCTACTGGTGTTAAGAACAGAGTTATTTGTTAAAGTAAAAATAGCAATGCTTTATTTTTCCATCCCTGTAAGTTAATGAGCAGTTTTTAGGAGGTTTCATTAAAGATTGTGTAATTTGGCACTAATTCTAGGTAAAACAGAAACTCGGGTTCCAGCAAACAAATTCAAATTAATAAATAATTTGCAAATTGTTGACAGGAGATCAGACAATTCAGCTAATATGAAGGATCTAGTTTACAATAATAAATGAGTGACATTCATTCTGATCTTACTACTGCCTTTAAGCTCAAAAGGTTTTTTTTGTTTTATTTATGTCATGTTATGTTTATGGTAAGTACCAAAATATACCTTATTTCCAGAAAACCTGCTAGTAACTTATTGGGTAATGATGGACCTGTTAAATAAAGTTTTGAGCGCAAGTTATTTCCTACTCTTCTAATAACATTAATTTGTGGCTCCCTACATTTGTTAAAAGGGTAATGGCGGCACACTGACTCCAAACCACAAACATATTTAAGCATTAGCAACATTTAGGTCCCCGTTGGATCTCTGAAAAGTAAGAATTGATATCACATGCATATAGCCAAATACGATTACTAATGTTTCTTACGTTTACCCATTGTAAGAAGTGAATTTTTTCGTTCTACGAGTTACTCTGTTTATAAAGATACCAATCCAGCCTGAGTGAATCTGTAAAAGTTCATGCTGAGGTCATTCTGAACATCCCCTGGACATGTCTTCGTTCAGCTAGTAATCCCTAGGAATAATAAGAATTCCCCCCAAAATAACAAATCAACATTTCCATTAAAATAGACATGTCCCCCAGTCAGTATCAGTTGCTTAAAGACCATGCTAGGGCATGCAAGACAAGTGGGCATTGATCTAGAAGGACAGTGTTACGTTTATCTCTACATCTTCCACATTTCTTTTTCCAAAATATTTCATCTTTCTGACGAATATTTTCAGGCCCAGGCAGGCCAACTCTGGAAACATTGCTTTGTTCCGCCTGCAGTAATGCTTTGAAAAGTGCAATATCTACATGTGAGTTATCTGTCTTTATAAGTGACTTCCTTTTTTATAGAAGCCTTACATTTGTGCCATCATGCTTATGCCATTTTTGTTTCTGTTTGCTATGAATGCAGCCATGGATTACAGGGTTTCCATTTTACACTCCCCTTTGTAGCAGGGTGTGATTTAATGCATCATTTGCAAGACGTGACTTGCCAAAACCCAGTCGCATGCTTCCTGTTGCTACTTCTTACTGGTGAGATGACATGCTGCGCAAAATATATGTTGTACCTTTTCATTCTTTTTTTTTTTTACTGGAAATTACAGAATACAAGTAGCTTGTTCTTTCAAAGGGATCAAAGATCCATCTCAAATGCCCAGACGCTGCTGTGAATGAACACAGCTAGTCAGACATTTCCAGTCATTTCTGTAGAAATGCTCCTTTAGTCACCCATGTGACTCTGTGAGTGCATTGTGAAATAGTAAACAGCACAATCTGAAAGAATCTCTCATGCACCAGTTTACTTGTGTCACAAAACTGTGAATGTGATAACTTGATAAGTGAAGTGCACTTGCGCTGTATATGTGTTGATTAGCAGGTTACCTTGAAGTGTCTACAAATACAATTCCTTAACAGCAGCACTGAATATGTGTGTTGTGTTTTATGTTTGTTGTTATCTTTGTTTCTCATCACAAACGTTGAAGTGTGTTTCTGAGATATTCTCCCAAGGGCAGTTATTCTTCGTTTCATCAAGTTGGTTATTTGATTTTTGATGCACGTCTTTTCAGGTGCGTTACAGGTGCTTCAAGAGGCCAAAAAGGACGGAGAAAGACTCTTGCGACAGATCTAATCAAAAGCCCTTTAAATGTTTTCAAATGCTATTTTCCGAGGTATTCAATTTTATAGCTTGTTTTACATATTCACAACACTGGGCTGCTGTCTGCCCTCTTCCTGACAAAGTCTCTTAGAGGAGGGGAGTAAGGCACATGGACCAGGGGATGCACTAGATGGCTAACTTAGCATTACTTTAGTCAAGTAACAATACAGCTGACATTTTTGATGACATACAATACTATTACCTTTCTTGACTTACATACTATTACAATTTTATCACTTTTTTTGAAACATACTATGACTTTTAATGGCCTTTTCATGGCATACTATACTATGACATTTTCATGGCACACTATACCATGACTTTTTATGAACAACTGTACTATGACATTTCTGTGACTTTTATGACAAACTATAACATGACTTTTTATAGTATGTCATACTATACTACGACATTTTGAAAACATACTAGACTATGACATTTTTGAAGACATACATTTTTGATGACATACAATACTATTACCTTTCTTGACTTACATACTATTACAATTTTATCACTTTTTTTTAAAACTTACTATGACTTTTTAATGGCCTTTTTTAGATACTATGCTACAACTGTTTTAACATAACTTAGTGGCTCAATGGTTAGCACTGCTTTAAATGGCAACCAACAAGTAGTCAGACTCCGATGCGGGAGCAATTCACAGTCCGGGCTGCACTTTTCATGGCTTTGTTTTTCAACATACTATACTATGACTTTTTTAAATAATTTTTTTCACCATAGGATACTTTGCCTTTTTTTAATATACTATGCTATGACTTTTTTATGACTCAATGACATACTATATCATTACTTTTATATCACTGTTTCAACATACTATACTATGACTTTTTTAAATAATTTTTTTATCATACTGTAAAATAACATAATACACTGAATTTTTTTGACATACTATACTATGACTTTTTTTCAACATTCTATACTATGACTTTTTTTCAACACACTATATTATGACTTTGTCATTACTTTTTTGACATAGTATACTATGACTGTGGTGGTTTGCACTTTTCCAACAGGCAGTTGTAGGCACTGCATGCACTCTAAACCAGTTTCAGGTCCTGGTGCGGCTTGGCCGTTTTTATGACTTGTGTGTGACTTTGTTATCACTTTTTAAACATACTTTGCTGTTCTATTTCTGACATACTATACTATGAATTTTTCGAAATTTGATTTAACTTTTTGACATACTTTACAATCGTTTTATTTCCATTTTTTTTCGATATCACTTTTTTCAACATA
>NC_048413.1:23917808-23919642 GCF_013103735.1 Etheostoma cragini
TGAAAATGATCATAAAAAAGTCATAGTATAGTGTGTTGAAAAAGTCATAGTATAATATGTTGAAAAATTGTCATTGTATAGTATGTTGCAAAAAAGGGATTAAACAGTCACAGTGTAGTATGTCGAAAAACTCATGGTGTTGTATGTCAAAATTGGTTACAGTACAGTAGTTTGAAAAAAGTCATAGTATAGTATTTTGAATGAAGTCATGCTGAAAAAAATCAAGAAAATGTAATTTAATCAGAAGAGACATGTTTGCAGATATGCAAATGAGGTTTATTGTACAGCTCAATAAAATGTACAAAGTCTTTGGCAATTAGACTCCATCACTATACGAATGGCGGCGGCGAAGGAGCCTGAAGACCAGACAGAAGGAGGCTCCGGACCAGTCAGCTGGAGCAGATGACTGGAGGTGGAAGAGGAGGTGGAGGGTAGCATTCTTGGCCTTCAACGATCCTGAATAGGGAGAAACAGATTTTTAAAAGTTGGGTTGTGACTCTGTTATTGGCCCTTGCAATTTGTGTACAATTTTGATTGGTTAAGCAGTAACGTGAATGCCTCCACCAGGAAGAGAGCACTGATTAAATTAGGTCTTCCTGAAAGAACTTATGCTAAGCTACAATTAAATCAGGAGAGACCAGTTGTATGCAACAGTTATACACAGCAATAAAGTACATTAGGATATCAGCTGAATTGATTTAGGAGTTCAATGATTAAAAGTTAGGTCTTCCTGAAAGAATTTACGCTGAGCTACATTAGTATAGTATGTTGATGAAGTTGATAAATAAATAAATAATCATGGTATAGCATTTTGAAAAAAGGTATAGTATGTTGAAAAAAGTCATAGTGAACTATGTCAAAAAACGTAATTGTATAGCATGTTGAAAACAAATCCTAAAAAAAGTCATAGTATAGTATGTCGCAAAAATCTATTAAAATGTCATAGTATAGTATGTCAAAAAGTTATAATATAGTATCTTGAAAAAAGTATATTATGTTGAAAAAAGTCTCAGTATGGCCGGTTGAAAAAAGTCTTTGTATGGTATGTTGAAAAAAATCATAGAAACGTCAAGGTATAGTATGTCAAGTATCTTGAAAAAAGTTACAGTATTTAATTTTGAAAATAGTAATACATAATACAGTATAGTAGTTGAAAAAAATCATAAAAAAGTCATAGTATAGTATGTTGAAAAAAGTCATTTTGTAGCATGTTAAAAAAGTCATAGTATAGTATGTCAAAAAGGTCATAGTATAGTATGTTGAAAAAAGTATTTTTCTAGCATGCTGAAAAAGTCAAGTTTAGTATGTCGAAAAAAGTCACAGTACAGTATTTAAAAAAAAAAAGTCATAGAATGCTCCATATTCATCTTAATATGCTGAATGAAGTATGTTGAAAAAAATTATTTAAAAACTTCATAGTATATAGTATAGTATTTTGGAAAAAATGATGACAAAGTCACAGTCTAGTATATCGAAAAACGTTGTAGTACAGTGTGTCCAAAAAAGTCCCAGCATGATATGTTGAAAAAAATCTAAAAAAGTCATAGTATAGTACGTTGGAAAAAAATCAAAATAAAAAAATGAAAAAAAATCAAATCAAAAGAAGTCATAGTATAGTATTATGTTGAATGTTTATGTTGAAAAAATGATTACAAAAAGAGATAGTGTAGTATGTTGAAAAAGTTATAAAAAAAAGTCATACATAATACAGTATGTTGAAAAAAGTCAAAGATATGTCAAAAAAAGTCATAGTATTGTATGTCAAAAAAAGTCATGGTATAGTATGTACTACTAAAAAAAAGATATAAGATAGCATGTTGAAACATCCTAAAAA
>NC_048413.1:23919742-23996035 GCF_013103735.1 Etheostoma cragini
CAATTTAATTGACATTACTAAACTATGACTTTTTCAACAAACTACAATTTACTATGACTTTGTATGATTATTTTCAACTGTCTGTAAAATTACTTTAGTCAACATACTACAACATGACTTTTTTCAACATACTATACTATGACTTTTTCAACATACTATACTATGACTTTTTATGATTATTTTCAACATACTGTAAAATTACTTTAGTCTACATACTACAACATGACTTTTTTCGACATACTATACTATGACTTTTCATGATTTTTTTCAACACACTGTAAAATTACTTTTTTCGACATACTATACTATGACTTTTTTCAACATAATATACTATAACTTTTTATGATTAGTTTCAACATACTGTAAAATTACTTTAGTCAACATGCTACAACATAACTTTTTTTCGACATACTATACTATGACTTTTTATGATTTTTTTCAACACACTGTAAAATGACTTTTTTCGACATACTATACTATGACTTTTTTCAACATAATATACTATAACTTTTTATGATTAGTTTCAACACACTGTAAAATGACTTTTTTCAACACACTATACTATGACTTTTTATGATTATTTTTGACATACTGTAAAATTACTTTAGTCAACATACTACAACATTACTTTTTTCGAGATACTATACTATGACTTTTTATGATTTTTTTAAAAACACAGTAAAATTACTTTTTTCGACATACTATACTATGACTTTTTGAAACATAATATGCTATGACTTTTTAATGGCTGTGTTTTGAAATGCTATACCATTATCAATTTAATCAACATTACTATACTATGACTTTTTTAACATACTATACTATGACTTTTTATGATTACTTTCAACTTACTGTAAAATTACTTTAGTCAACATACTACAACATGACTTTTTTTTGACATACTATACTATGACTTTTTATGATTTTTTTCAACACAATGTAAAATGACTTAATTTGACATACTATACTATGACTTTTTTTGAGAACATACCGTGACTTTTTTCAAGATACTATACTATGACTTATTTCAAGATAATATGCTATGACTTTTTAATGGCATTTTTTTGAAATGCTGTAACATTATCAATTTAATTTGACATACTGTACCAGGAATTTATTTTGGATTTTTTTTGGCATAAAGTAAAATGACTTTTTTCGTCATACTACACTATGACTTTTTATGATTATTTTCCACATACTGTAAAATTACTTTAATCAACATACTACAACATGACTCATTTGCATATCTGCAAACATGTCTCTTCTGATTGAATTACATTTTCTTGTTTTTTTTTCAGCATGACTTTATTCAAAATACCATACTAGGACTTTTTTCAAGCTTCTGTACTGTAACCTATTTTGACATACAACACCATGAGGTTTTTGACATAATACACTATGACTGTTAAATCCCTTTCTTGCCACATACTATACAATGACAATTTTTTAACATACTATACTATGACTTTTTCAACATACTATACTATGATTTTTTCAACATACTATACTATGACTTTTTTATGATTATTTTCAACCCACTGTAAAGTTACTTTATTCAACATGCTACAACATGACTTTTTTTGACATACTATACAATGACATTTTATGAATTTTTTCAACATACTGTAAAATGACTTTAGTCAACATACTACAACATGACTTTTTCGACATACCATACTATGACTTTTTATGATTTTTTCAACACACTATACTATGACTTTGTATGATTATTTTCAACATACTGTAAAATTACTTTAGTCAACAAACTACAACATGACTTTTTTCGACATACTATACTAGGACTTTTTATGATTTTTTTCAACACACTGTAAAATTACTTTTTTCAACATACTATACCACAACCTTTTTCAACACAATATGCTGTGACTTTTTAATGACTGTTTTTGGAAATTCTATTCTATTCATATATTATGAATTTCATCAACATACTATACAACGACTTTTTTATGACTTTTTCTCAACATACTATACTATTACTGTTAATCCCTTTTTGCTTTATACCATACTGTGACTTTTTTTTCTACATAATATACCGTGACTTTTTAATGGCTGTTTTTTGAAATGCTATACCATGATTTATTTATCAATTTCATCAACATACTACACTATGACTTTTTATGATTTTTTTCAACATACTGTAAAATGACTTTTTTCAACATATTATACTATAACTTTTTTCGGACTTTTTTCAACATAGTATATTATGACTTTTTATAATTTATTTTTCAACACGCTACACAATGATGCACTACACTCCGACTTTTTTTCAAAATGCTATACCATGATTTATACATCAATTTCATCCACATACTATACTATGACCTTTTTTTTGTAATCATTTTTTTCAACATACAGTATCATTACTTTTTTCAACATATTATACTACTGTTTAACTGTTTAATCCGTTTTTGCAACATACTATACCATGACCTTTTCGACACACTATATAGCCTGACTTTTTAAAGATTTTTTCAACATGCTATACAATTACTTTTTTCAACATACTATACTTTAACTTTTTTTGACACACTATAGCATGACATTTTTCAGCCTACTATACTAGGACTTTTTTCTAACTTTTGTTGACATTCTATACTAAAACTTTCATACCACTTTTTTCAACATCCCATACCATGACTTTGTTATCACTTTTTTTAGAAAAACTATACTGGGGTACAAGTGGTCACAATGGGTTTCCTCAGGAGGGTTGCTGGCGTCTCCTTTAGAGATAGGGTGAGAAGCACAGTGTCCTGTGAGGAGCTCGGTGTAGAGCTGCAGCTCCTTTGCATCGAAAGGAGCCAGTTCAGGTGGTTTGGGAGCCTTCCTAGGAAGGTGTTCCAGGCACGTCCAGCTGGGAGGAGGCCTCGGGAAGACCCTGGACTTGGTTAAGGGATTATATCTCCAACCTTTTTAATCCCTTTTGAACATACTACACCATGTTTTTCATTACTTTTTTCAACATACTATACTAGGATTTTGTCATCAGTTTTTTCAAATGTACCTTGAAGTTTTTGACTTTTTCATGACACAAGTTAAACACTGAAGTTCGCTGACGACACAATGGTCATTGGCCTCATCCGGGATGGTGATGTGTCAGCCTACAGACTGGAGGTGGATCAACTGGCTCTCTGGTGCGGTCAGAACAACGTTAAGCTTAACACGCTCAAAATTGTGGAGATGATCGTGGACTTCAGGAGGAGCGCCTCCACTCTTCCCACCATCACCATACTGAGCCCCGTGTCTGCTGTGGAATCCTTCAGGTTTCTGGGATCTACTACATCCCACGACCTACACTGACACCATCGTCAAGAAGGCCCAGCAGAGGCTGTACTTCCTGCGCCAGCTCAGGAAGCTCAACCTAAGGAGCTGCTGATCCACTTCACAGCCATCATCCAGTCTGTCCTCTGCACATCCATCACTGTCTGGTTTGGATCTGCTACCTGAAAAGATCATCGGTGCCAACCTGCCCTCCATTCATGACTTATACACTTCCAGAGTCAGCAAATGGGCAGAAAACATCACTGCGGACCCATCTCACCCCGGACACAACCTGTTCCAGCTTCTCCCCTTTGGCAGGCGCTACAGAGCACTGTACGCCAAAACCAACAGACTCAGGAACAGTTTCTTTCCACAAGCAATCACCCTGATGAACAGCTGACTTCTGACTCACTGTGTCAGGTTCAATTCCTGTGCTATAACCCAGCAACACTGGCTTTAATCAGTCTGTTTACCAGTTCCACTTATTTATTTATCATTCTCATTCTCTATTTCAGAGCTGTTCATACTGTGATATACTACTTATACAATAGCATAATACCATTTACTCCAACACCCTTTGCACTATGCTCCATTATAACTAAAATAATAACTGTCATCTTATTGACAGTTATTATTAACTACTAACTAATTTACTCCTCCATACTTTGCACTCTTTATTGCGCTATTGCCTCAACCTGTCTATATTGTTTCAGTTTATAGTGTGTACATGTTGTTTGTTGTGAATGAGTAAGTGCAGTGGGAGCAATACAATCCAAAGAAAAATTCCTCGTATGTGTCCTCATACCGGTCAAATAAAGAAAAAGAAAAAATTACTTTTTATGATATATTATAGTAGATTTTTTTTTCTTCCTGCTATAAACTATTACATTTTAAGACATACCACACTATGACTTTTTGACAAGACTTTTTATATCATACTATCCTATGACGTTTTATGACATACTATACTATGACTTTCCATGACATACTATGACTTTATTTTGGCATTATATACTAAAACATTTTTTTCTGTCTTCATATTATACTATTACACTTTTATGACATACTATATTATGACATTTTTAAGACATACAAGACATTTTTGATGGCATAGAATGACATTTTTGATCATGTACCATAGTATGACTTTTATATGTCATGCTATGACAATTATTATGACATACTGTACTATTTTATAGTGTTGTTTAAAAGTATAGTAAATTAAATGTGTTTAAGTTTAAGCATTTCTTAACACATTAACCAACATTTTGGTTGAAAGCGTGTGTTAAATCATACATTTTTGGGGTTCATTTAGGTGATGCTGCCAATGTCACACATACATCATTACACTGTTGGTTTTTATTAAAATATAACTGTTCATAGCCACACCATCACATAAACACTCACCAAACATTTGTCACATTTTTGAATCCACACTTTCACACCATCTTAATGCACACATAAGACACAGCATACATGGAAGCTCAGGTGACAGTGAACACAACAGGATAAGAAAATGAAGGCATTTTAAAAGCCCCTAAAGTTATAATGTGGCAGTGTCAACATTGAAGTACAGTACAAAGTCGCACCAACAGACAGCAAAAGAGTAAAGACTTTTGCAACATTTAAATAAATCTACAATTTTTTGACCAACATGGTGAGGGGTGAGGAGATTTTACATTAGACAGTCAACATTAACTTTGTTTTCAAGGCAACCTTAGACTACTATTAAAAAAATGGTGCAATTTACAATCAGGTATTTTACTATCACTCTTTTAAATTCTTAATAGGGCTGGATGATAAACCACAGTTTTTAGGGAAATAGTTCCAACATTTTGGGAAATGTTCTCGCCAAGAATAAGATAAGAAGATAATACCAACCTCCTACTTCGGCTCTTTATCAATGTTCTTATTTAAGTCTTGGCAAAAAGTAATTAAATGTATTTCTCAAAACACTGAACTATTCCTTTGAATAACTATTATATGGCAGCTAACCAAACTACCCAATACGTCTAGAATAAGTCTAGAATCTTTCACTGGTCCGTCTGTGATTAAGACAAACATCATAAGTGAGACAACACAATAAACAGGGATCATTTATAACAATAAAGATTTCTGATATATCATCCAGCCGTACTGATTAAGACACACGTACAGTATGTGCTGGTAAAACACAACCTTAGCTGTGGTCTAGTTCTCACAGTATCACAGTTAATACATAGATATCAGAAAGATTGAGTGAAATTAACTGTGATTCAATAAGTACGTATCTATATTTCAGTGCTTCTAGTGTAGAAAGTACTGTGTGACAGTGTCACAATAAAAGCTTTTAGCAAAGCAATATTAACACTGAAATACCTTACATTAGAGATCAATTACTGAAAAGACTGTTTTAAGAAATGCCTTAGATTTCAGTGTTTAAGAGATTTGTCTCTAAAACAGGTATGACTAATAACAGCAAACTGCAAAATGTTGCATGTGACTCCATGAGTGGATTTATACACACTATTTTAAGAGTAGTAAATCTTTGAGATTAATCTCATATGCTGTACATAGTAACGATTGAGAGATAGCCAGTGTATTTAAGATTAAAGGCTAATCTCTAAATACCGTGGCTTTTGCGGTTTAAGGTTTTTATCCCAACTAATTGTAATAGTTTGTGTGTTTGTGTAACATGAAATAATGCATATTATTTATTATGTTTAACGAATGACAAGTGTAACTGTGTGTTCAGACTAGAGGGTGACACATGACTGCCCCCCCCCCCCCCAAAAAAAAAGAAAATCTTGCCAAATTGCAAGAGAAACACTCCCGAATCCCGTCCCGCTTCATTCCCTTTATTGTCTAAAGTTATCAGACTCTATCGTGGCCACATGCTTCACGCCACGCGCCTTTGAGAATAGCATGTTCCCCATGTTAGATGAGGTTTTTTTATCTTAGTTCTGACAACATCATACTGAACAGTAAGGCTTTGTGGACCTTCCATTAAAGGGGCTGTTAGTATCAAGTATTGAGGGAATACCCAAGATCCTCTGCAGCTTTATAGTAGATGTCAACACATACACCTAAACAGAAGAGTGAAAACAAATACTTATAGTCTCTTGCATTAATTCACTGCTGTGTTTTTTGTTTTTTTACACTGATTTGCAAAAAAATTCACAATCATTTCTTTTTATGCCGAGACTGTTTGAACAGAGATGATTCCATTGCTCGTGACTGAAACAAAACTCCTACCACACCTACTGATAGTGCCATCCTCCCAATCAGAGTGATCCCACTGTGCAGCCATGCCATTTGCCTTTGGCCATGCATATATCAAATACCCCATTGTCATTTGCTTCTGTTACGCTAGCTCCAAAAATACATACACAGAAAATGTTAAGAAACAATTCATAAAGTACAATATTCAGAAACATTCCCCTGTGCGTTAACGGTATGTGACCCGATTTGCATGAAAACTAAATCAGTCCCTTTCATCTATATTAATTCTACCTATATAAAAATAAATATTTCTCTGATGAAGCCAAAGAGATGAGATGAGAGATGAAACTAACGTTTAGTTAATGCAAAAAAACAAAAAAAACTAATAGAGGAATGATTACAAAAAAAAGTTAATCATACTGACGGGACAGATATCTAAAACTTCTACATGATTTTTAAAGGATTTTGAACTCAAATTTAAATAATTAGATTGGCTGGACGTGATCATGCAGCAAACCCTCCACACACATGGATGGGTATAACTGGGTGGGTGGCACCTGTGCCGTCTTCCCAAGGTTTGAATTAGTGACAGAGACAGATTCCTTGGTGTAAACTGGCGCAGTGATAACCATCAGAAAAGGCTTTTTTGTCCAATTTAAAAGCATCTCTGCGGAAATGTAAAAAAAAAAAAAATTGTTGCAGCGAGACAGTGGCTGGCCAGGAGTTCAGGGGTCAACATTCAGAAGCCGAGGCTCTGAAACAGTGAGACGCCGCGGAAGCAGAGGGCCAGAAAGCCAGTGCCCAGCAGGTCCCCCAGGGCGGTCAGGTAGGGGATGGAGAAGTTGTCAGGGTCCAGGCTCCTTCTCCACATCACACGGATGATGAGGTCGGCAAAATAAAGAAGGATGGCCACCTAGAGGGAGAAGCAAACTGAACTGAAAAAGGCTGTCATTGAAGGAGTTTTTCTTGACTCAGGCAAATACGAAGTCTGAGACTTATTTGAACCTGCATGAGATTATGGAGAATGCCAGACAACCGTTGACTTGGTACCAAAAGACACAACCCTTTAATTTCCCGCAATAATACTAAACATATGGGAAAAAACTCTATGTTTAATGTGTGTCAGGCTTTTACAAACACTTGTACACAGCAGAGATGATGTTATGTTGAGGAGGTCAGAAAGGCGACCGGGGCAGGAGTGCGGTGTACTTTTGGTTCTGTCCTGGAACAAATCTTCATCTCACTGAGCTGCTGAAGCACCTACACCTGGCACGGCTCATTTCACAGTTAGGTAACAGGTGGCAGCCGCCCTTTTTATCAGACTGTAAAAAGTCTTCTGATGACTGGTTTTCACAGTCAGAATCAGTGGCGTGTGGAACTTTAGGGTCAACGAGTTCATTAGAAACCATTCCGTGACCAGTAATAACTGCCTTGGACAATAGGGATGCAGTGAAGAAGAAGAGGAGACACTTTTTAAAGTGTTCATATTATGCTCATTTTCAGGTTCATAATAGTATTTAGAGGTTAAATCAAAATAGGTTTATAAGGTTTATTTGTTTCAAAAAACACAATTTGTTGTTGTACTGCACATTGCTGCCATCTTCTTTTCACCCTGTGTGTTGAGCTCTCTGTTTTAGCCCCAGAGTGAGGCATCTCACTTCTGTTCCATCTTTGTTGGGAGTTGCACATGCACAGTACCTGGGTAAGGACTACTAGCCAGTCAGAAGCAGAGTATGAGGGCGTGCCACGCTAACAGCTTAGCGAGCATTATAACGTGTGTTACAGAGTGGAGCATGTTTGTCACAGAAGTAAAGGCTGGACTACAATAGAGCCGTTTGGAGCAGTTTGTGAACTGTGTTTTCTGTTGGAGATGGTACATCCCTTTGGGGTGGACTTTTGGCTTTTTCACTTTGTCAACCTAAAACATGCACAAAAAATACATATAACACTATAAAGAAAGGGGAAAAGCCAAAACGCATAGTTTATACAGTATATATACTATATAAATATCTATAAAAATGCACAATGTGTGACACTCTGTACATTTTGACTTGATAGTTCAGTAAAAAAAACTATGTAAAAAAAAAAAGAAACTGTGTCAGTTTACCTGCAGCAGAGCAGCACACAGGTAGCAGATTATGAAGGCTACACCGATAGGCACCTCGTCTCCCTGCAGCAGAGAGATGGCGTAGAGGAAGACCAGGTGACCGGGGACAACCAGCATGAGAAGCACCCGCGCTGACTTGGAGTTCACTCCTGGGAGAAACAGAGAAGTGTGCACTCGCAATCAGGGTACACCTCAATACTGTCTGCTGTGTGTTCGTGTTCAAAGATTGTTCAATTTTCTGCTGTTTCACACTGTTAAGAGCCAGCCCAGCTCCCATTTAACAAGCTCCACAGAATATTCTACTAAAGCACTACACAAATAACATCAATTATTATTCATATGCTATCTGCAAGGCATTATTAAACCATGTTACAGAAAATGTATATGTGATCTATAAACCAACTACTGTCTTATACTCATCGATCTAAAAACAGTAGATGTGCATTTTTATGGGTTGGCCCATAGTTGTTAACCGTGGTCAAAACAATAATACTAAAAGTAACTGAGCGTGTTGAAAGGTGTTGTTATCTTGTTGGCCAGCACCTTTACAGTAGGCACCAAAGCCCTTTTCCTCTTTGTTCCCCCTACAGGTTGGGAGCGGAATTGTCCGTTACTGTTACCATTATTGTTAACAAGTTAATAAACCACTGAAGCGATTTTAAGGTACAAAAGAATCTTTGTTGTCTGATCCCTCAACATTGAAATCAATCAATATCAATAAACAAGGTCTCTGTTGTACAACTGTGTTGCAAAGTGGGAAGTAATCAATGACAAAACAATGCCATGTGGCAGAATATTTGTTTTACATTTACTTAGAAAAAGAAATCAAGGTCTGTATTGAATTGTGGGTCAAAAATCGTGATATGAACCAAACCCTTGGTTTAGTGTATTGTAACAGCCCTACAAGACATGCATTCAGCATGGCAATGTTACCTGAGGAGAAGAAGGTGATGCAAGGATTGGGCCAGTGCTGCCTCATCTTGTACGGCAGCACCCCCGGGATGCTCCAGAAGTGCAGGTAAGTAGAGATCCGACTGGCCTGGATGGCCACCAAGTTACCACCCACACCTACAGAGGTGAAGGGAAAGACACAGGGCAGATTTAGGGGCCATCCACAAAGAAACACTTTTTGGTGTAAACGCACGCGTTTTGCATAATTTTGACCAATCATCCAAACAAATGCTGTGAACGCACTGCCTGAAAAACACTTTTTTGAAACCTGATCCCAGGGTGAAAAAATTCAAAACGTCGCCCTTGCGTCTTCATTTGAAGGGCGAAGCTTATGGATGATGCCATCGCCACACCCCTCAACCTCTGGCCTTGACCTCTTATCCCGCGACAACAACAATGGCGGACTACATGCTTGTGTTCCTGTTGGAGAAGATATTGACCCTACTAGGACAAAATATACTGTCTGTTTGTATACAGCGTGAAAGCTTTATGCATATGCTCGGCCTCTTCTTCGTTTACTGGTGAACTTCTATAGCCAAAACAGCACCGCCTATAGGCCTGGTATATAAAGCAGCGTGTTGACTCAATTACAAATGGATCCGTTTGGATTCAGATATTCTTAAAACGATGCCAGGGAAGACTTGGGGGGGTGGTTACGTGTGGACCTGGCTGATTGAGGAAGTGAGTGAATAAGCCAATATTTGTATGAAGGAGCAACAACTTGTATTGCATGTTAGACAAAGACATATAGTTTCCCAAACAGATTCAGTTAAAAAGATGATTTTGATTTTGTATCCTTATAATCAACTGAAACAGAAAGGTCTTTCCCACAAGGGACAGTGCACAGCTTTCAGCAATCACTAACGCTTAATCTGTTTCAGCGTTGCCTGCACACTAAACCACGAAATGACACAAGCTTTGCCCTGCCGTGACCTGGCCAGAGTTTATGGACAGCAGAGTCCATTTCAATAAGCAACGCAGACCAAAGGACAGCTAAAATCTGGGCAGCGGAATCACAGCGTTTGAAAAAAATGAAAGAGATGAACACAAACAAAAGATCCACTCGATATCAGAGAGGGCAGCAGCGCGTCCATATGGAATTTAATTTGGGCCTTTTCTGAAACTCCGATAGATAACGTTTTTCTGACTGACTTTGTGTCAAGATGTCTAATCTGTTTGACAATTCATTTGCCGAATTCTAAGACAGCCACAGATGCGACGTGCTTCAGAGCAACCAAAAAGCTCACCAAAAGAGATACGATTGTATCCTTTCATTCAGGCGTGAGTTGAGGCTTTTCAGTGATTCCATCAAAGCCAACGTTTCTGCTGAGCGTAAAACTAATTTTCCAGATCTTTTCAAACTTTTCAAAGTCTGGTTTCATTTGCTGTTGACAAGGGTTTCAGTGCCTAATTCACTTCAAACACCTTTCCAAGTATTTACCCCTCAAAAATGGCACTGATGTTCTTTTGTGAGTTTGGAACTACTTTAGGGAACTTTTAGTAAAACATAATACTGGTTTACATGCAAGCCAGTGAAGAAAAATGGGAAATTCAAAACAGATTGACGGATTTTGCAGAGACTGGTTCGAAGAGAGAAAAAAAGAGAGTGAGATTGAGAAAGAGTGGGAAGATGGGCAGAGACAAAATGAGAAACAGTGACAGTTGAAAGTTATGAAAGGCACTGTCAGCTGTGCCAGGCCACTGGGTGTAGACCATTAGTGGTTTCTATTGACTTCTCTCCTCTCAGTGGATCCCATCTCAGCCAAACCACTTATTCTGAAGGCTACTTCTCTTTTTCCTCTACTTCTCTGCCTTAGTGAATTTTCCATAATTTCTAAAACAGCTTTATGGAGTGAAAATCCGTTTTCTATGTGTATTAAGTAACTCTTAACCTTCAGACATAGTTCCAGTTCTCTCCACAGTGGATTGGGTGTTTCTCATGCAGAAAAGAGCTGCATGCAAATCCCAAATCAAGCTGTTGGGGACTGTATGTGGCTGAGTTTACAAAAGCACAAGGACAAATGTTGTTTTCTCTCCTCTTTCTCCTTCCCTCTGCTCCCGATTATTTCTTCTGCTCCATCTAGCCCTCCATTTAGCAGTAAGATGATCTCTTTTCTCTTACTTAATGCACATAATGTGACTTTGGACATAAATTATTTGACACTCCTACGGTGCACTTCACTTCAAGTAGAACACCATGCATTACCATAGCTGCATTTGCACCACTGTAATGGCTAAAAAATGTGATGAAATGTACTGAATTGATTGTTAATCTACCCTTTGTAGCTGTTGCTATGCTTTAACACTGAAACGTTTTTTGACTTAAAAAAAAAGATTTCGGACAAAGATGAAATGGCAAACGGACGCTAGCAGAGTTGATCAGCTGTAGCAGTTAAAGCTAACATAAGTTTCATGTGTTGCACACGCTGTCTTCTGACATTTTAATGACTTGTTTTAAAACCCTCTTAAAGGGATTAGATATGCACTTGATGGCCACATACATGAAAAATCACCAGCTGATGATCCAGATAGAAACTAGTAAATAAAGAAACAGCATTCATCTTTTATTGCAGTGCTAATCTAATTGGTCCTAGTATTACAAGTATAAGAAGGACGAATGTAAGATCCGACGTGCGTTTTATTGTAACATAGAGACAAGACATAGAGACCGTCTAGAAACTACATCACCAAAAAGGAAAAAAAAAAAATACATATATATACAGTATATTTATTAATTTAATGATTAAACAATGTATTGTCTCCAAACCTACCTTACAACATTTGCCTATATTTGAAAACAGTTTGTATCTATTTTCGGTGTTGTAGTTTGCAGACGGTTCCTAAATCTTGCAGTCTCCACACCAGAACTAAACAGAGCTGAATTAGCAAATCCTTTATGCATTTCTTCCACATCTACTTCAGTTAGATTCACAGTGTTCACTCAAAAGGAATTGCTTCTCATGGGTTGGCACTTAATAATGCACGTAAAGACATTTTGAACATGTTAGGAGGCTAAAAACACGTTTAAAACGTGCCATGTTTCAGCGTCCTGGGTTTAACTGTAGCAGGAGGATAACACGGTGTAGGCAACACCAATTGTTTTTCTCTCTACTGACAGCACTCCAAATTTACAAAACAGCAGAGCTACGTGTTGAAATCAAACTAAATTCTCCTTTAATCCTGATAATGTTTCCGAATTGTCACTCTGGACAACAACCAATGAATGGATAAAAGGCTATGCTATCTCTCTGTTTGATTTCTTCCTGTGGCATCATTTAGCTTTGAAAGATGCTTCAGCTTACCGTTAATGACGGGCGTGAAGACAGCCATGCCCTTAAAGTTGGGATCACTCACTGTCTTGTCCAGTATAAGGCCTCCAAAACTGGAAATCACAAACACAGAGCGAATCACAACCCCACGTAGTCACTGCCAGGGTTTCCCAGCCTGATGTCAGAAAGGAAGAACCATTCAGAAAAAAAACGATAATTAATAATAAGCCACCTCATTAGCAGTTCAGAGGGTTGACTTCTTTTTCTAATTGAACATGTTCTACAACCTGTCCAGATTTACCTGCACGCGTCATTTAAATCAGACTGCATATCAATTAAGACATAATTAGGCAGATATAACCCATGTTTGTGCAAGTTGCAAGCAGCCATATTAATATTGGCTCTATTGAAATCTGAAGTTCACTGTACAATTATGTATTAAGTAATATTTAAATAAAATAATGAAAGAGTTTGTACCTGCTAATGGACATGGCTACTATGACAGGCTGCCAGCCTGAGCGGAGAACCTCGCTGATCTGAGGGCTCTGTCGGGCCACCACCACCCACAGGGGGATCAGGGCCAGGAAGATCAGAATCACCACGGGCGACAGGTACCATATATCTGTGGATATATGACAGGAACACACACCCTCTGATATAATACTCATAGTGATGGTCAGCAAAAATGAATATCACAGTGAAGCCTTGAATTATGCACTAATAAGTACTATCAATAGCTGACACTTAAAGCATAACTCTCGCCAAAATGCAACCTAGGGTGTTTTTGTGAATGTCAAACTTTTGTTTAAAAGCATAATTAGGCAAATGCGCCACTTTTAAGATTCACCGTATTCTCGTTTTCCGGTCAAATGGCCTTTTTAAATGGGAGTTCTACGGGCACTACTATGATTGAATCAAAATCACTATTTTTAAAACACTAAAAAGGCTCGACGCAACATGAAACTTTGATCAAAGTATCACCAGGGGCTAGATCTCCGAATGCAAATGAACGGACTCAATAGAAGGAAATGTCATTCTTATAAGAGTCTCCTTTTTCAACAAACGCTAAAATAACTAATTATCTGTGCATTGATATGGAACTAAGCTTTAGGAGCTTTCCGTCTTTTCTCTCCTTCCTGTTACGTTGCATTCGGAGATCGACTCGTTTTGACTGGCAAGATGGAGGCGAGCGGAAAAACCAACAGCTAAATGAGTTGTTAAAACTTTTCTTTTTAGTAATATCTGTGTACACAAACAATGTGCTAAATGCTTGCGTTTATGTGTAGCCCCGGGTGATACTTTGATCAAAGTTCATATTGTGTCAAGCCTTTTTTGTGTTTTAAAAATATTGATTTTGATGCTATCACATCATTCAAAAGGCCATTTGACCAAAAAATAATAATACGGTAAATCTTAAAAGTGGCACTTCCTTCCTAAAGATGCTTCTAAACAAAAGTTTGACCCGGGTACATTCACAAAAAGACCCTAGGTTGCATTTTGGCGAGCGTTACGCTTTAACTATGCAAAGGTGTAAAACAGGTTAACACAGTTAAAGACAAGATACTGTATGTGTAGTTATAATACAATATGGCTTTGGCCTCCAAAAGTACTGTAATGTGTTCAACAACTCTTTAGCACAAACAAAACATTTAATTCCATGCTTTACAAATGTAGTATTTAAAGCAATCTATATGCATTTCAAGTTATCCATATTTATGTCATGTTTTATCAAGTTTTATCCTTCACCGGACTATAAAGTATAAATGCAAGATACACATTTAGAATGCACCCACTCACACATGAAGAAACACTTTCACAAACAGTAAAATTAAATTAAAACAGGCCCTGGAACAGATGAGGGAAACGTCACTTACATATTAGACTGCATATCATATTTTATTTTTTAACAAAGACATGTACTGTGAATACAGAAGTCAGTTGGAACGTACACATACAAGCAAGCAGCACTGCTATACTACACACACACACACACACACACACGCACACACACACGCACACACACACGCACACACACACACACACACACACACACACACACACACACACACACACACACACACACACACACACACACACACACACACACACACACACACACAAACAAACAGACACACAGTCTGAGAAAATAAACCTGACTTTTGCAGCTATCTTGTGTTTTGGTTATCAAGCATGACAAACACAAAAAAGACACACTATAGGACAATGACATTCACATGTCCCACGTGTGGTGAATAAAAGAATAAATCCAGATGTGTGTTGTTGTCGTATTCAATGGGTGTACACAATCTAGAAGGAGGCACTTCTCTGACTACACAGAACAATGAATCTGAGCTGAGGTTTAGCTCCCCTCCCTCTTGACTCCATGCCGCTCTTATTTCCTCACCTTTATATTCATAGAGTGTGCTGCTGACCCCAGCCAGCAGGGACAAGGTGATCAAATCCCCCAGACTGGCAGCGATGGGGGTGGCCACGTTGTCGGGGTTGATCCCCACCTTCCTGGAGCCGATGATCACTCCGATCATCACCAGGCCTACGGAGGGAAGAAGGGACCACGGACAGACAGGAAGAGGAGAGGGAGGAGTTAGTGTGAAAGGGCAGAAACACAAACTAGGTTGATGGAGAATAACAGCAAAGCTGTCATCAGTTTCCACCCCAGCGAACGAAGAATCTAAATGTATATTAATAATTCTGTGTGTTCTGAGAGAGATTTTATCAAGACAACATAACACAGACAAAAGCTTTCAGCAGAAACATTTAGCTTTTTCGGTATTAATAAACACAACTTTCAGTTCATCAACCAGGCTCACAGAGTGACAGATTGCTGGAAAAGAGGAAGAAGACTTCAACAAGCTGAATTTAGATCTCAAAATAAGTAAGAAAGCTGAATCATAGAGAAATATAAAAAAAAACAAAAAAGTGGAAGAGTAAGGAGACAAAGATTGGAAGTAGGTTACTCAAATTAGAACAAGGGAAAGAGAATTCTCTCACTCATTACACCTGCTCAACACTACAACATTTATGGGGGAAATACATTATTGATTATGCAGTTATTACATGAGGAGGAAAGGTGATTCAGGGATGGATGCATCTGCTACTAGGGGAAATACCTGATGAGTCTGTATGGTGAACTGGATATAGTGATGGTGTTTAACGTTATCAGTAAAAAGACATACATCAGAAGCCACACGCATCTTTTACTTACTACGGAAGACATAGGTCGACGTTTTGGAAAAACTAGAGGAGTAGATTGATACCATATTTCTCAGTGCAGTTCCTAATGAACACAGAACATTAAAGGTGCTCTAAGCGGTGTTGGGTGGTGTTACTTCTTGTTGACATTCGAAGCATTGTCAAACCAAACGGAGTCTGGCTCGCCCCTCCCTCCTCCTAATCCCGTCGCCTCCCCCTCCCTTCCGTGCTTCCTGAACAGTCAGTAACGCGCATTGTGGAAGTAGCCTACGTGCTGACATGATGCGGTGATGCCTCAACCAACTCCTTCTTGTCGGTTATTGGCTGGAACACTGTTTATGTTTTGTGGTGCAGGTTGGCGCAGTTTGTTTTTGTTGCCGTTTGTGGACCCTGGGCTATCTACTGAAACCAAAGTTTTTTGTTTGTTTCTTACAGCGTGTTCTGGAGACCGGCAGCTAGCAGATAGTAAGGAGATGTTTGCTGTATGTGACAAACACTTTTGTCGCTTAAAAAAACGTTTGACATTGTTTAGAGTGTCTTAAATGCAAACAAGACAAGCGCCTTGGCCCCGTTAAGTAAACCGTTTTATTTTAAGAGTAAAAAAAAATTGAAACTTGTGTGTAAAAATTGAGCCAAAGTTGGAAAATATTGGAATTGAATTATTCTACTTCTGAGGCAAAATAATGATGGCATCCCTGGTTACTCACCTAAGGAAAGAGCAGCTACAAAGGCTGTGGTGATGCTGCTGGCACAGAGGACAGCTGCCTGGTCCAGTTCAATCCCCCCTCTAGAAAACGACCCCAAACACACGGCGGCCACTGCCGCGAGGAAGCCCACCACTGTCGCCTGAACCTGCAGAAAATGAGACGGGACTTAGTCACAAGATACAATTAGGGTGCAACAATGAATGTGACATACAGCGCGGTGACTTTTACATATGGCTGCAACTTACAGATATTTTTACTACTGATTCATGTGCTGATTAGCTTCCCTGTTAAACAGTTAATCGTTTGGTCCATAAAACATCAGAAATTAGACCACAGAATACTACACATATCTTAACTAAAGTATCACAATGGTTATTGGATATGGAATCTGATCCTTCTTTTTGCCTAAACCGGTGAAAATAGTTGTCTATGTGAGTTTACAGTAACTATGTTACCTGAATCAGTGCCAGATTGCTGCATACCATGGTCCATTGTTTATCAGGGTCGTCCATTTGGCCTGTGTTGGCCTACAAACATGGAGACACCGCCAGTCATTTTAATGAGAATGTGTGGAGAAAGGCAATTGCAATTGTTATATAGATTTGACACAACTGAGTGTTAAGATTAAGCAATTTTGAGGACATGAAAGGGGAGAGAGAGGGGGAATGACATGACATTATTTTGTACGTACAGGGTACCGGTGGAATACCTACTGGGTACCTAGTAAAACATGGTCTCAATATCATTCTGAATAATTTAATTATCGCATGATAGGATCATGACAAATTGTACTTCAAGAAACCATATAGGAGTTGAATATAATCTGGGGGCCCAATGTTCACTTTAGATTGAGCTGAAAAACAAACATGATAATAGTTTATAAGGGTATCACATGATATTACAAGATTTTTTACACAAGTGTGTGTGACTTTGTATATAGAATCAGTGGTGCATGTAAAATTGTTTGTGGAGGATGTGTTTAATTTGTAGGGAGTAGTAAAAGTATTCTCTTGAGTAATAACAAATATATAGGGTGATGTATATAGGGTTATAAAAGTGATAAATACATATACTGTGTGTATATGTATATATATATATATATATATATATATTGCACGAGGACCTAACACCTAGCTCTTCTTACAGCAGTGGAGAGTCGAGCAGCCAGGGTCATCTCCAGGTTTCCTTTGAGTCCCACCAGCGCAGGCACCAGGATGAACACCTCAGTAATCACCTTAAATACCGTCCAATGCTGGAACACACACACACTTCAAATCAAATACTGTACACTCAGAATGTAACACTTAGAATGCATTGCAGACAAATATAAATACACTGATGTACTGTACAACTCATTTGGTTAAAAAAAAGTTCTTCTCTCCCTCCACAGATGGACCCCTCTGAACCATGTCCCTTACAGATGCTGTTAAATAAGCACATCTTATATTCTAGACTAACCCAGTTGCCTACTTTTCCTGTTTCCAGCGCTCTGAGCATCAGCTGATGCCACGCCATACTGCAAAGGTTCAGTGGGTTTAGAAAACACACAGTTCACAGAGTCTGCCTACAACTCCAGTTGGCAGATCCAAGATGGTTCAGATCTTTAAATAGATGCACAACTAAAAGAACAGCACAGCTGCTAAGAGCAGAATGATGTGGAGCAGGGGCAGGGAGGGAGGGAATTACAGATGAGAGGAGACACTGACACAGCAGGCCGGAAAAGGAGGAAGGAAAGAGGTAAAACAAAGGAAAATGTGTCAGATAAGAAGTTTTAAAAACATTTCTCAACGTAAAAAATGTCATAGAAGCACATATATTATAAGTGATTCAGTTAAGAAACAAACAAACACAATGATGCAATGACATTGTTTAACATTTCCATTTTTGGTAGCCTTTTACGATCACTAGTTCTTCACCGTGGTTTCAACATCACCATCTAACAGCTTTTCCATGGGTGTTGCAGACAGCCAAAATTACATTTAAAGATAGTGCTGGTTTATGTGGATATGTAAGCAACCAATTTACAATGACATTAGTACACTCATGGGTAAGGTTGGGTCCCCAAAACCAGTTCCACTAGGGAAATGGTTCCTATGCAACCAGCAGAAATTGGACCGGATTAGAACGCAAATTTTGAATACTCGTTTCGGTTCCACTTAATGTATTGACTAAAACATTTTCCTTCTGTCGCTCCGAAACGGACGTAAAAGTATCACATTTTCTCAGTAGTCTACCGTTAGCTAGCTACTGTAAATGTAGGCTACTTACAAAATGCCATATTTTCCTCTGGGCTCTGGTTAGCATGCCAACTCATTTATTTTGTTGTTAATTGTTAATAGTGTATCTGTTATTTATTGTTAAATTATTGTAGTTGTGTGTTAGATGACTTAACTTTACTTATTATATATTTAAGTACTTTAAATTGTTAATATTCTGTTGTATGTTTGAAAACAGCACTGACAAACTGGGTTACTAAATCCCACAAATGGTTTCTCTTTATCACATTTGAATTCCTTGCCTTAGGCAAATTGCACTCAGCTGTTAAGCTTTATCAGTGTGTTTGCAGTGTTTGTGGCTTAGAGGTAGAGTGGTCCCCCCATAACCACAGGGATGGCGGTTCAATCCCAGGTCCCATCATGTCCGAGTGTCCCTGGCAAGACACTAAACTCCAAGAAGCTCCCTAGGTGCTGTATGTAAAGCTGTCCACTGCATCCTAATGCTTAGGTCAAAATCATTTTGACTCCATTTTACTGTGTGTATGTGACTGTATGTGATTAAGTAATAATGTTTGTTGTAATATCATTGACCCAATAATGCACCTTGAGACTTTTTGAAATATTTTGCCCCTGCTTGATCAGGTATCTACTGTGCCCTTTTTCATTAGTTCCACCCACAACAATTAAACACAACCAATGACATCAATCCTGACTCCTGATTGCTGATATAACAGCAATTAGGGAGGGAAAGTGGTGATGCAGTTTAAAACCAGGCCACCATGAAGGACAAGGGGATGAATTAGAGTATAGGGGTGTGCTTTTTGTGTGTGCTCGTGTATGTCTATTTATACACATTGCTCTCAGGTTCTGGACTGATAGGTCTTGCAGAAGACTGTCATGTTGGGAGGCTATCTTGGGACATGGCCCACTTCTGCCCTGATACTGCTGCTGCCGCTGCTAAAAGCATTTGACTCCAGATTTCTGGAAATCTAGAGTCGTTATCATTATAATCACTCCTATCAATACTACTCACTAGATGCATAATTATTGTATCATTAGCAAGTGCACATATTTGTGGTCAAAGAGCTGGTCAAGTCATAAAGAAATTATAAAAATATATAAAGATGATACAAGATAGAAAGATATCTCACATATGATAAAAGGTCAGAGCCTAATTCACCTAGGTCTAGGTTAGCGACTGACAATCATCCATAGTAGGGATGTCTTGTCTAACCTTAACATAATATATTTTCCACGGACAGATACTGTAGTACATTTTAAAAAGGCACCAAATGTAATCCAGGGTTTTGCAGAAAGGTCCAATATCTGTCTTTTGTCAATTAATTGGTTTGTAACTGCATTTAACATAGAGAACTTTGGATTTTTGGTTTAATGTTATTGTAATAGCACTAGTATTGAAACAATTCAGATGGTGCCAGACCATTTTCATCTAATAATCAAACAGTCTCTCAAAAAGAATCACGCAAATGATTTTTCTTAGATTTTCATACTTGTATAAGGTCCATAACAATACCGGCGGAGACCATTCCGAGCCCTGACACCAGGTACGGCACCATAACCTGGGCAGCAATGAGCCAAGAGCTCTCTGGTATGAAACCATGTTCTGATCGAGTCAACTTCCACGTCACGCCACGTAACTTCCTTCCCTGGTAGCGTAGCTCCAGCTCCAGACGAGTCACCACCATGTTGAACAAGGGGTTACTTAATCACTTCAACGTAAAGTTACCCATGGTAAGTGGAACTGCAATCCAAGCGTAAAAGGAAAAATCTGTTTCTGATGACTTTGTCCAAAAACTTGGTTTGAGTTTCACCTGTGCTGCGAAGTGAGCAGGGTGAGTGCTGAAGAAGAAACCAATCAATGTTGGTGTCCTTGGTTTAAAAAGGGCATGAGCACATGTTTGAAGAACAGAAACAACGCACTTGTGAATGCATAGTTGATTCCCTGACAAAGGATTACAAAGAAATGGCTTTTCTTCGATCTTGAACAAGCAGAACAATCAGCTTATGTTCACCTCTGAGGAAAATTGAAAAAAGTTTATCAGCTACCATTTCTTCAGGTGTCCAAAAGAGAAAATTGAGTTAAACAAGTGAGAGATTGTCACTTCAGTTTCCTTTTGTTCTGATCAATTGTCTTTCCCCCATGGCAATATCTAAGTTATAGGATTTAACTCCGATGTGGTGGCAACAGAGTGTGGTATCATGGGGCCAGTGGTGAGTCAGCAGCAATGAGGCATCTATTTGTCAGTATCACATGGGAACCCAATCATTACCACCATTTCCTTACTCATGGGTCATCATTTTGTCAATAGCATAGATCCACAACTGCGGCGGTCAAATTCTATCTATAACAAATCAGCTTTTTTAAGTAAAGATTAGTAAAATGGCTCATAACATGCACACACCTTAAAGAGCTGACAATAAATCTGATTTAGTCCAGTTTCTTCGATCTATACCAGAATTAATTTGATTTAGTTCAAAGTATTTAGGATAGAGTTTAGTATTTACTGGATCTAGTCCTTAATCCATTTGATTTAGTGTGATATATCCTGACACCTGAATGATTGGAAGCAACAAAAAGATGAAGAATAGTCCAAAAGGTCTTGAGAGTTAGAAGCTGCAGGATCCCTTTATGTCGTTGTCAATCCAGCTTCTCTGTTTTGGCAGGATCACAATGACGGGGGACTGGAAAACAAGAAAGAGCTCTGTAATGTCAATAAGAGATCCAAAGGGTTCAATGACAAGATGCAGCAAGCAGCCGCCGACTTCTGGCAGATTGGAGTGCTCCTTTCCTCCTGTCAGCATCAGGATAGTCCTGCTCCCTCCGCTCCGCTGTGATGTAGAACAGAAAGAGGCAGGGCTGTCTGCGCTGGCCGACAAGCAAACCGGCTTAATGCTTACCCTCTATTTCTTGCTGCGTGTCCGCATCTCACCTCCCTCTTTCCATGTGACATCCGTCTGTCGGCCGGTCTTGCTGCCTTTCTCCCTCTCTCTCTCTCACCCCTCTTTTTCTAATCTCCCTCTCTACATCGTGACTCATTCATTCTCTCCCTCCGTTTCAGTTCCATCCATCTCTAGCTCGGGTCCACCTGCTATATCTGCATGTTTGCACTGGGATGCAGCCATAGGTCCCGGTACTGTATCTCCTCGTTCTGTAACTCAACTTGGAAGACCACACAAAAACGTACTGTACCGTGTGACTGAAACATTGCCCTGCTTATATTGTTTATAGTCTTATGATCCTTCTTATAGTTAGAGAATGTGTGAAATGCAGCAGAACAGAAACAGCACAAAGACAAATAAAAAAAAACTGAAAAAACTCCATTGGCAAACAAAGGATGTAGCATGTAACATGTGGGATGTAAGTTGAAGCTATGACAACAGGAAGGGGTTATTTAGACAAGATCCACAACCACTGCAGGCTGCAGTAACTGTCCTAATTGCACATCAGTGCAGTGCTCTGGTCTTTATCTCCTTTTCATTCAGATAGGCTACTCTCCGTGTCCTTCCGTTCGTCCCCTGTGCTTTTATGACACGGCACTGAACCAAAACTCCTGACTAATTGTCCTGCATCAGACCTAGGAGGGTAACAGATACTGTAGAGGAGAGAGTGGAAGAAATAGTGATGAGCAATGAATGGATTGTTTGTCCTCTGTCATTAGCAGACAAGTTTTGCCAACTCTAACTTGAAGCACTAAAGTTGACTTAAAAACAAATGTAATTTCAATTTTATTTTATTATTATGAGTTTATCGGGGGCTGAGATGAAATTAAAAAGGTTCTAAAATCGTTGACACAACGGGACCAACCACAAATAGAGAAGGAGGCCTGAGCTTAAACAGCAGCTGAGATAAGCTTGGAACTTAGCAGTGCTGTCTGTGTACATGAGGTACATTAAATCAGAGCTAATTATATATTTTTGGTGGATGTTGTGGTGTCAGGCTGTAAGACTTTGACTTGTCAGACGCTCTCAACTTTGAGAAATGTATAGTAGCGTGAACCACTCAGGACAGAGACCTTTGACTTGTGTTTACTGTAGCCTATGATAGAAACCGGTAGTCAAGAAGAGGTAATTATCTTAAAAGTCACCGGACAAAACCTGTTTTCTGAACATAGCCATACTGAAAAACACACAGAAAACAAAACAAAGTTTTGTAGAGCCGACAGTTTTAATTAGTAGCCTGACGTCGTCATACTTGGATTCTAGTCAAGAATACGAGTCTGATCCTGCTCAATTGGACTATTGGGTGATAATGAATGTGTGTTTTAACCAAACCACTCAGTTGAATAGACCTACAACCAATCAGAGCAACGGAGTATGTGGAGCAACACGTAGTTGTTAACAGAACTCAACTAGTAGCTACAGCTGATATTAGCTACTAGTCGATAGCTTCAGTTTGGAAAACGCGAGTGACGTTACATCCACGTTACAGGCAATACAGCATACATACATCCCTCGGATGTATAATAAGATAATACCATGGATGTATTACTAGAACACATTGTTTTTTACAATCACAAGATATATCCATTACAGCTACAGGACTTCTGGAGAACCGTCATGTGAGCCCGTGCAGTGCAAGGCAACGTGGGCGGGGCCAGTCTCGTGGGTTTGCTCGCGTTCATCGTGCCTACTTTAAAAACTCTGGATTCGGTTACTAGTTAATGTTAAAAATGTTAAAAACGTGAAATTTAAGACAAGGACCCTTTAAATGTTTGGACTGGTAAGTTAATGTACACCAAAAGACAGCATACGCTGAAATACAGAAGGTTCTTTAAAACATGGCGCTGTTTCTGGAGCCTTGATCTCAGTTCTCCAGCGGCACCAGTATTTGTCACAAACCCAAGCGCTCTTTGGTGACATGGTTGATTCTGTTACTGTTGATCATCTGTCCATCATCGTATAGAGCCCGCCCTGACAATTTGATTGTTCCTAACAGCTCTTGTTCGAGCGTAGTTGCTCCACGACCAGACCAGACCAAACTTCACAATCTCAAATGTTGTGGGCGGGGCTTAATTTTGGCTAGCATCTATGCTACTTAATTAGCTTAATAGCAACTCATTTGGCAATATCTTGAATTTAACGGATGTTCATTAATTTAAAAAGTTATGCACTAAAGCGTTGAATACAACACACTTAAAGCATAACTACTAGTTCAACATGAAGTATAAGAACTCTAACAAACAAGTACTGAAGATCCACATATCCATTTATAAGGGTGTAATGTGCACAGTGTCAGTTCAATATATGAAAACCATTCTCATGCTCAAGCACTTACCTGTACACCATCCAGCACCATGCCGGCCATCACCATGCCCATCCCAGCCAGCAGGTAGGGGAAAAGCACCTGGAGACAGATCGCAATGGAGGACTCCTCTTCCACTTTGGCGACCGATACTTTCGGCTTCACCTCCGCCAGCTTTTTAGGAGGAGGCTGGAGCACTGGGGGCAAGATGAGTTCATCTTGGCCGTTTATGGCCCCTCCCAAGCATGCATTGGGACTCCCACCCGGGCTCTTCCCCTTGGAGCGGGACTTTTTGTTCTTTTTCCTCTGGCGGGTCTGTTGTGGTGGTTTATCCTCACCGGGCATGATGGCGGTGTTGGCTTAATCTGGGTGTACAAAATAAAATTGGGCATTAGGTGTGTCAGGTCCTGTGTGGAGCCCGTAAACTGACAAATAGCAATAAGGTTAATATACATAGAGAAATGGTACAATCAGTTCAAACGTTGTGAAGTAATAGTATATAAAAAAAATACAAAGCTTTATAGTCTCTTTTAAGGGTTCCACCCTTATACAAAACATAGATGCCTATTTCTCTGAATACTTTTATTATAACATTTTAGCGGTGTGTTGTTACTTTTACTAAGATTATTAGAAATATCGGGCAATCTATCTGTTAGTGTATGTATATATTGCTTACTGTACTGGGCTTTAATGATTAAACTCAAGCCATAAAAAAAATCTCTAATCTTATCTCTAATTAATGTCTAATCTCTATAAGCAACAAAACAAGTAACAAACTGTGCTGCAGAACAGAACATGAAGGTCTACATTAATACAATAACCAGTTTTGGATTAACTTGCAATCGGCCTATCATCTGTGTTCAATAAATGGATGAATATCACAATCATCTATCATTTGAAATACTTTAACTTATGATGAAAGTAGGCGTTTATCCTTAAAGACAATAAAAGAATATCCTCTCTGAAAGCTTGTATTCTTTCCTATGCATGGCATTCCCTCCTTTGAAAGCTGGTTTGGTCTTGCATGCTAAAGACCATGTGTGGCTGTATAAACCGATGGTAGCAGCCATAGACTGTATGTTATAACACACTCATTCAGCACCCCCCCTGTCTACATCACGGATTGCTGAGCTCCACTAAATCAATCCGAACCAGTAATAAAACTACTAGCATACACTGCTTAAACGAGAAATACAAATATATACACACAATATCGACGACAGAAACCCCGAAATCCCGCGAGATGTCCAAATGTATGTGCAGGTCCATTAGATATACACATTAGAACCATAAAGTATCCAATAAGTCTCTTCTGTTGACATCCATCTGCCTCGACTGCTGGATGCCATGTCTACATACCATAATATCCCTGCCCTTGTAACCACGGTTACAACTTGGCGCTTTCTGATTGGATAAACACTAGAGTAACTAGTGGCAACTTGTAGCCCCGCCCCCTGTGGAGAAAGTGAACAGCTGCAGAAATTCGGGAAATAATATCAATGAATCTCGGATGTTATATTGCGTAGGTATTGTGTTTTTTGTTATTATTATGATTAAGTAGTAAAATATAGATGCACGTTTTCACTCTGACATGAAAATATACGTACATCGAACTTCCGGGAACAAACAACGGCTATTAAATCACAAATGAAGCATCTTTCCGACAGTACTAAGGTAGACAACGACCTACAAACTCATTTTCATCAAAACAAGCCGCCCTCCAACCTGGAAACATAACATTCATTGGTCTTTACTTCGAGCACCGGGTACAGGTATATTCACAGTTTGATAACTGTATTGTAGACAATGCAGTGTAATGTAGTGCAATGAGAAAGACAGAATCAGAACATCATATTTTTCTGGAGGAACCCCTGGTAGTCCCCAGACGCCACTAGGGAAACCGTTGTCTTAGTTATTATTGAGACAAATATAAATCAGCAACGTTTGGCAAGCGTTGCTCATTAATAGGATGCATACACTCATTAATTTAGGGTTGAAAAGAGTTACTGCTATATTCATTCAGGCTACCGCGATCTGAAATAAGCCTTTACACATAGTGGAGAGAAGTTTCCATAATCGTTTGTATCGTCCTTACCTTTGTCTCCTTGAGGGTGAGTGTGTGCACAGCTGAGGTGAATGCGATCTCCTAAGAATGACTGTGTATGATTGCTATGCTGTGTTGTTTGTGTCTTGTCTATATTAAGCCTAGATGTGTAGCCTATGTTCCGCATTCTGTTTGCTCTAGCATTTTTTTGCATACAGTGTGTTCTGCATTTAGTCCGTGTGTGTGTGTGTGTGTGTGTGTGTGTGTGTGTGTGTGTGTGTGAGAGCCAGTACGCATGCATGGCACCGTGTTAAATTTCATGGCATTGGCAGATAATGATATCCCCCTCCTGTCTCCTTCCATCTCCGATGGACTGGTGACAGCAGCTGGCACTTTCACTTCTTCATTCATGGAAATAATATATTTTACAACTCTTAAATTAAAGAGAATTTAAAAAATAAAACCATTCAGTAATTAACAATGTTCATTTGAATTTTGTCAGTAACAAAGCCTGGCTGTAGGCCTACAGTAATTATTCCTGCTTACATGAATGGAGCAAAGAAATATTTCTGAGGTTTTGGCTTGAGAGGAGAAATGGCTAGCCTACTTATGGCTAGTTAAAACAATAAAAGCCTTACTTTATTTTATGTGAAATATTTTAAACTATGAAACTCAGAAAGTTAGGTAAAAGAGTGTCGGTTTTAACTCCTGTATATTTAGTACTACTGAAACCTGTCTGTTGTCATGGCTCAGCAATCAGCAGTGATGCCGGCCGTTGCCATGGTTACTGTGCTGGTCTAGCAGGAAGACTAGCGGAACAGGTAGCCTCTTCTGCTGCAACCAACAAGATGACGTTTGGTTGTGTCCTAAAATACACTTTATTAATCTCTCTCTCTCTCTCTCTCGCTCTCTCTCTCTCTCTCTCTCTCTCTCTCTGTTTGCAGTGGGTGAAGCCATTTCCACCCTGACAGTGCTGCTCTCATGTGCCTGGCCAACAAGGGCTTCCCCTCAGGCTGGAATCTGACCTGAAAGGTAGACGGAAGCAGGAGCCCCGAGATGCTGGAGAACGACAGACTACAGCTTCCTGCAGACCAGTGGAGGAAGGCGGCCTTTGGGACCTGTGAAGCCACCCGGGCGCCGACACTGAGGAGAGACCAGTGTTTCCGGGTTACAGTCGGACATAAGGGACGACTGGTCTCTGACATTAAGACATTAATATATATATCTCTGTTGAACTACTGTAGGAGGTTTAGTGTCTTTTTCCAAATAGAGATTTTTTTTAAAAAGGGTCACTGATTTAACAAAATAAAGAATAATATTGGCGACTGACTAGTCAAGTATTATGGGCAACTTACTGTCAGCCTCTTACATGTCTGGCATCAGATTAACAGTGAGCAGGCATCCATGTAAGAAGCCTTGTAATTATCAGATTACAACAAGCATGGCAGATGGTAAGAATAGGTATTATTTATTGCCAAACCTGTGCATGAAAGGAATGACATATTAAAGGAAATTTTAAAATGGTATGATGAAAGCTTGGTGTGCAGTAGTGAAACGTTTAAAAATGACTACTTCTAACTTTTCACAGATCTCTGGGCTAAAATCCGTTCACATGAGATTATCATCAATGCATCACATTTTAGCTTTGCCATATACTATGTTTAGAAACAATGATAATAAGATTTCCTTCACAATAAGACACAATAAATCATGATAAGTAATTAACCATCGGCATGACAGATGAAACTGGATGCAGGGACGGGGTAAACGATCAATATGAATCTTACAACAACCTGACAAAGAAGCACCTAGTTGGTCCTTTTAGTGGCTGAGGTTGTCATTACATCATCCAGCAGGATGGAGTCTCATTGGACGGCTGTGAGTCAGGACAAGTCAGCGGTCCCTGAAGGGGTCTGGAGAGGACACATTGTGCTCTCGATCAGCGTTAGTGATCAGCTCAACCTTTCAATCAGTGTGATTGATCTGCTCCTCTTCTTCTTGATCAGTGTGTTTGATCAGCTCCTCCTTTCAATCAGTGTTATTGATCAGCTCCTCAGTGGCCCATGGTGTGATTGATGTGACCCTTGAAAGGAAATGAAAGCATCTGATTAACAAAAACAAAATATAAACCATTCCATGGTGTTTTTACCCCTTTACTTAGCCATGGATGTAATTGGCCAATATTACCGGTCGAAGCCCCGCTCCTATGAGACTTGGTGAGTGGCGGCAAAAAAATACCTGAAGAATCAGCACGGTTTCTGAGCAGGTACACTAGAGAGGTCCACCAGCCGAGCCATAGACATATGTAGGCCGAGGGGGATACTTCTGGTTCGACGTTCCCCTAATGGGGATTTCATTTTCTTTAATTGTGCGGCTCTTCGACTTTTTCGATGTTATCAGACTTAGTGGATCAAATTCTGCTAGTGAAACGAGTAATTTTGCAGAGGTTAATACTTCCACGGTTGTGACACTCCAAAAAATGACTGTACCATAGACAGTGAAGTAAATGGACACAGCAAAGCCATATACTTTGACAAAGACCAGTGAAGTCACGTTTCCTGTGATAGCTGAGCATTTCTGCGCAGCCTCAAACTGAGCTTGATGACTAATAATACTTGCTAACTAAAATGCTAGTTAAGATTAGTAATTAAACTTTGTTAAAAACTTGAAAAGTTGAAATCTGCCTGCGAGCGTCTCCTGACTATACAGTAATTTCTCTACTGTATGACAGAAAGTTGCTTGGTAATGACACAATAGTGAACCTATTTTAAAACTAAATTTCAAAATATTTTAAAACTGGCTGCTAGACGGCCATAATGTGAGATACAAGTTAATGGAGATTTTTATACATTGTCATGTTTCTTTACAAATAAACAACGGACAAATAGAGTCGTTTAAAAGATGTAAAGTAAAGGGATTCAATGTAAATGTAAAGGGAGTCAATGGAATGCTAACGGAAGGATGATGGCTTGTTAGAATTTCCCTATAGGAGGTACAATTTCAGGATGCTCGCTTATTTCTTTGTGATTTTTTCAGACTTTTGCATGTTTTGCATGTTTTGCTCGTCTTTATCATTTGCATTCGTCTTAAGTGGCTCACTCCAGTCTAGGATATTTGGTGGCTCACAGCCAAAAGCGAGTGGGACCCCGTGCTGTGTGCAAAAGAGCCCTGGACTATTACTGCTGAGAGACGGGCGGATTGGTCACACCATGGGTGGGTGGAGGGTGTTTTTAACTTGATATTTACAGCAGAGAAGTCCCTCTGTCACCACCACAAAACTGTATTGTGTCTTAGGAAACAGTGACATTTTTTTTAATCAATCAGTAATAGCCTACACAAACATTCACATTTGTAATCGCCACTACACCCTCATCTCCCTCAGGTCAATCTTTTTCAAATTTGTGAAGAACCACATTGTACACCTCCATACATTGACCATTCAGATTACAAACATCAGGCAGAAGGAGACTAAAACTGTCCTGTGTAAAATAATGAGGTAAATAATGTGATCTTGCCTCCAATTCCTGCCCCAACCCTGGACACAATCATAGGCTACATCACAATATTTAGAATGTTTTCCATGTTCCGTTTACTCATGTTCTTGTTTTCCTCATGTTACTAAATTGTTTTTGTGTAAGCTACTTTAACTTCAGACCATTGTTAAAGTCAGTAGCCTATTTTATGTATATTTATATTAGTGTTTTTTGCTGTGCTATTGTAGGCCTACTACCTAGCTAAGTTTTTCATCACAATCAAGTACCCATTTTTCTCTCTCTCCAAACCCACCAGTTACTCATTGACAGTTCACAATTACTCCACTAGGAGGTAGCATGGATTAAAGAGACAGAAAAGCTACAGTTTGTGTCTTTATTATAAATTGAAAGACTTTTACTAAAACAGGCAATTGCCTGGCAACATTTTCAGCTACATGCAACATTATACCGAAGCTAAATGCAGACCCCAGTGGAGAGGCTTTGTTTTTATAAGAACACTTGAACAGGTTAGACGTGCTCCTAACTGCTGCAATCAAAACAAAGAGGCTTGTAAAAATGTTCAAGATATTAGAGTTGACAAGTATGAAGAGCAATTTTCCAAGATCTCAAAGTAGGAAAGCAGAGATGCAGATGGAGTCTCGGCGGTATCAACAGCATGGTGGTCTGTCAGGATGATCCGTCTGTAACATGCTTTAAGTCCTGGTCTTATTTAAGTTTATAGTAACATGATCCATGTTATAGTTATGGATTCCCTTTTCTTTCTATTCAGGTTGAAGCCCCGGGAGGTTATGAAAATCTTGTTTACAGCTCCTAACTGTTTATTTTCAACTCTTATTAGCTATAATCAAAACCAGGAAAGACTACGATTGCCTTTCTTTATGTTTTCCTATACATTTCTGCCTTCTTTGTGAGTACAGTATGTGTTTTGTGGTTTTCTTTGGCTTCAGATCACCATGGCTGTGTGAGCCCTGGCATTTTCAGCACCTCATTAACGCCTCCATGCAGACATGGTGCACACACATGCACAGGCATTTATACTGGCATATATACTATGTATATAGGTATATATATATATATATATATATATATGTGCACACACACACACACACACACACACACACACACACACACACTTTGCACTGCCGAGCTGCTCTGACTGTTAAGCAGTGCTTTGGGTAAGTAGAGACTTGCCAGAACTTCATGTAGTTACATCATCTAAAAAGACATGTATTTCAAACAAAGCACCACAGACAAGGAACACCAGCTCAGGCAGAGTTTTTTAGAGCTATTTTGTAGCATGATCTCTATTTATATCACTTAGCTAGACCTTGGTCACACTTGTCAGTTTATGGAGAAAAAGCCATTACACGTTGAACATCTTGCTAATGCACGTGCTTGGCTGAGAGAGTGTCCACATTACATTCCACCACTGTAATGCGATAACACAGGTAAAGCAGTTTTTCTGATATTTCCCATCCACATAAAGGCTTTTAGTAGTTGCACACATCTACCGAAATGGCAGAGGTGAGGGGAAACTCTTAACTCACCTGGATTTTGGGTTGGGCGTTGGACTTACTTCCAAAAGTAAATTTAATAAGTTGAGAACTGAGAATTTAGCGTCATCAGGATCAGGTCCCATCAGCAGAGCAATCATTACAAACTGTTGTGCAGTGTGAAAATAGTAACCAACAGATGCACTTTTCACTCCTGTTTTTGGAAGCTCAGAGCTGTCTTTAAAAATAAAACTATACAGTAGGGGCTACTGTATTTATGACCCATTTTAAGCATGTACAGTACGTATGTAAGAGGAATTAAAAATAAGTATGAATATACATGTATATATATATATATATATATATATATATATATATATATATATATATATATACATATATATTCTTCCAGACATATATATATACTTCCAGATAGTTATCCTATTACACACTATCTGCCAGATAGTGTGTATTAGGATTATATTTGTATTAAAGTATATTAAAGTTACTTTAAAAGGCAATGAAAGGAAACTGGTTTTTAAAGAGGCACTCCATTTACACATATAGATCAGTTCACTCGTCATGAGAAGCACTACTCCCACTCTGAAAACACTTGCTTAATGTCCTCTATGGCTCTGAAGGGAGCTTTGTCAAGTTTTAATAAATAACAGTAATGACGTCATCAGGGTTATGTCAGCTTAGGTTTGGAGTCTATTTATATATATAGTACAAAAAGCCTACCTCGCAAATTGGGTGTGTGTGGTTTAAAAGATGAGTTTACCCAAAGTCAGAATATCTTAGCCTAAGGTTAGGACTGGGGCAGGTTGGGACCTGACTTGTACCATAATAAAATATTCCATAATAATAATAACAATATTAATATTTCATAACAGATTATATCATACTGACTTATACTATAGGCTTCACGCCAATGCTATGGAATGACATGGGAGTGAGGTGGGCTCCATTTAGCATACATACTGTACTGAACCATTTGATGAAGTTGTTTTAGAATAGTGAATATTTTGATATTTCTACACTCACTCATTTACCTGTACATTACATATACAAAGCATATTCTCCCAAAAGCTTGTTGACTTTATTTTCAGAATGGATAATAAGATTAGCTGCGTACTGATGCATTGCACACACCACACTGCTGATTTTATTTACCAGGAAAACGACATGAATGAGGCATTATTCAGGACAGTGAAAGTCTGGGTCCGTGCAGCGTTTTATAAGCTGCTGCAGACAGAGTAGCTTTGGTACTTATGTGATGATAAGCGCAGTGGTTCCTAGCTGGGATAGATGTGTTTCCAGGGTCTCTGGCCTGCGTGTTGGAAAATATCATGGAAACTTGTACTGTTACTATAAATAAATGTCCCTGTCCCCTGTTGCCAGCCACGCTGCCATGCCAGTGCTTTACTCAGCCTTGATTACTGTAGTAGTTGTACTGGAGGGACTTAAACTATGTCTGTGGGCAGATATAGTGTAGATGAAAGTATCAGAAATATTAGAGTAAATGTGTCTCTCTCTGATGGCCTGTATCTCTTTCGTGTACCTCTGGTGTACCTTGGAGCACCTGTTGCTGGTCACACCAGCAGCTGTTGGCCTTGTGATACTCCCACTTCACCCGCTCTATCGCCCTGTGTCACACGCACACACACACACACACACACACACACACACACACACACACACACACACACACACACACACACACACAAACACACACACACACATACACACAAAATGGGTCATTACAGCTACTGTGAGAACGCTCTTGTTACTTTTACTGGGTGTTTCTCATGTACTGCGTGTGCGTGCACTCTGGAAAAGAAAAAGCTGAGAATTTCAACAATATTTTGAATAAGTCTATTGAACTTATTAATAACAAATTAGTTCAGAATTGTGTTCAAAATTGTCCAATTTAGAATTTGTAGACTTACATGTTTAGTGTACATTGTCATGTATAATTGCACATGTTGGAATAGAGGGAAATTAGATTGCTGATAGGCTTGGTTTTAAGTGCACCAAACTAAAATGAAAGTTGTGTTTTAGAGGTGAAGCAAAGAAAAATAAAATAAAAATCATTAAGTCATCATTAAATAATGACACCTTGGCAACAATGACATCCTGGTGTAATAATAATAAAGGTAGCCAATATTTAAAAATGTAGGAAAGACGGGTTTTTGCTAGGTTAAGATTAGGACATGCAGGACTTAATGCTACCTTATAGTGTGATGAAAAAGTGAGAGATAAATGTCAGATTTGTAATTGTAGGGAAACTGTTGAACATTTGGTAATAAGTTGTAGGAAGAAATAGATTTAAGGACAGGTTATTAGATATGGAAAGGGGAGGGGGCATCAAAGGTTATATACAGGTGGATAAACAAGTAAAGGTTTAAAAGTTTTTTTTTAATTATTTAAATGCTATTTTGAGTCAATAGAGCATTCACACTGGCCAAATGCAGGGCACTACAAGTACCTGGATCCTGCACTCGGGACGGTCATAACCTTGAATGTGTGATGCTGGAAACTAGTTTGCACTCAACGGTCGCCATCTTTGCTACGGCGCGAAAGCTACGGGACCACCAACTAATTTTCAAACTTGTGAATATGGCGAGGAAGCTGCAACGGTTGTGATTTAAACACCTTGAACCAAGTGTACAAAAGTAATACAAAGTTGTAGTTTTTTTCTGAAGAAGTACCACTTCACTGTAGTCAGATAGTGAGCAATACAAACGATTGTGTATAAATGTATTTTATCGGGTGACAATTGGTTGTGGTAATGCTCCACCTGGCTGTAATTTACCCGAAAATGAAGCGTAATATCCGGTCATTGCAAAACGGCCTTTGCGATTTGAGACACTACCCTGTTAAGATATATGCACCAAATATGTAAGTGAGTACACAGTGTACTACATGTGAGGGAACTCACAAAAGTATCAGACTTGACACACTGCTTGTGTGCATGCCTGTGGGGGAAGTCGGTATGTATGTGCGTGCATGTGGAGTGGGCAGATGGGGCAGCATTTACTGAATGAGTTCAGATGAGACATCAGTTGGTCCCCTGCTGTCGAGGGTCTATGCTGTTAAAGGGACACGTTGCATAATCCTGCTGAAGTTTATCGTATGATTGATGACTAGAGATCCTTTCAGAGCAGACACATTTGCTTAGGAGTATATTTTCACGACACACTTCTCTTTCTCTTACGAGTCCAACATGCAAGGAAGTGCACTTTAAAATCAAGAGGGTAACTCCCATTTGAACTGTCAAAAAGTGGAAGTATGATGCATTGTAAATGAGAAACAAAGACATCAGACAACAATATTGTAAACAATGTGCAGTTTTCCATTTGAACCTTGTAATCCACTACCCTTTCCCTTTTGTCTCTCGAAACTGATCCTTGTTTAGCAAAACCCTTTGAAACTGCATAATTAAAAAAGAAATTCAATGCACTTTCATTCAGTTGTAGTTTCTGTAAGTGTCTTTGTCTTTGTCTCTTTGTCTTTTCAGACATGCTATCACTGCTCACAAATAAACTGGCTGCACCTTATGCGTAAGACTGTATTTCCTTTCCAGGAAAGACCTGTCACACACTGAATATTTGAAATAAAAAATATAAACACATTAAAGAGTTGTGTAGAGGTTAAATCACTTCTAAAATGCCTCTAAAAAGACATTTATTTACATGGAAATCTTTTCAGAAAAACATACAATTTTAAGGCTCAAAGTAAAAAAAATGTCACTGTAAGTTGGATATTTTGCCATGATTAAATTGATCTATTAACATTTTAATTTGAATGAGCTTTTAACAATATTAAAAATAACAATTACTAGTCGACCAGCTGCAAGTGCAAGGAGGTTCAAGTGACATGATTTTGTAGTTTGAATATGTAAGGTCAAAGATTCTTGGGCTCTGCATTTTGGGAACTGTATGAGGTGACAGGGGTCTGAGGGTGCTTGGTGCGTCTGCATCTGTGGAGACACTCAAAGTGTCAGGGTCAGCCGGGTCATGGGAGATCAACTGACGTCTCCTGCCTGCAGAGAAGCCGTCAGCGCAGGGTAGTTCACCATTACTCTGCCCAAAAAATACCCTAACACATGTTTCTACTGACTGAATCACTGCTCTCCCCTTCCTCTCTTCTGAAGAGAATAAATGAGAATAACTAAGCTAGATGTATTGATGGGTCAAATGTTATATTGTAATGATAGATTATCACTTAAAAAAAACATCACAATTGCGTAAATAAGATGTTCCACTCAAGCCTTTGGTCTGAAACAACATCATATTATTTCCTCATCTTTTAATGCTCCACTTATTATGTCTGAGATGTTTTGTATGTTTATCTGTCTGGTGAGCAAAGAAACATTTCCACCTTGGTGGACATTGAAGATGTATTCTATTCTATTCTATATGACAGTGAGATTGTGCTATGCAGTAATGTGTGTCTGTGTGATTTATTTCTACACTATGTCACACTAGGGGCCCAATTTTAACGTTCTGAGTGAATGGCGTGAAGCGCATGGCGCCGGTGCATTTAGGGTGTGTCCAAATCCATTTTTGCTAGTATGGCGGCTGAAAAAAGGGTCTGTGCGACAGGGGAATGGGAATGGGGGAAAGGATTAAACTTAGTGTCGTCATCAATTCATAGTTATGTTCTGGGCGTAACATGCAATAAACCAATCAGCGTGTCATCTCCCATTCCCTTTAAAAGCCCGGGACGTTTGTACCTTGGCGCATTGTTATTGTGATGGCACCGTAATATTGTTATATGTAATCTTGTAGTTTGTATTCTGCTGCGCTTCCCTGTGTGTGTGTAACAAGCATAGTGTGCGCGCACTGTGCACGAGCCTAGGTTAAAGTAACAATGAAATGCTGCGTTATTGACTCTGGACCAGGCTTTTGTTGGTCAATGACGCGATACTTCCGGCTGCCTCAAGATATCAATACGCCAAGAATTCACCTTAACACAGCTCCCTGTAAAACCAGCACGCCCATGGGCGCAACAAGGACACAGGTGCATTTCCTATTAAAAAGACATGGGGGCTGGGCGGTCTTAAAACAGCAAAGACACTTGTGTTGGGCTTTGCGCCGTGCTGTGCAGGGTGCAAGATAGGGCCCTAAATCTCAGGCTTTTTCCCTCCAAAGTCGCCTTCCAGGCAGGTAACCATATCTTTAACCCTAAACATAACCATTGCCGTGCTGCCTGGATGGGAGACGTTGGGGTCAAAAAACACCAATCACCAAATCTCAGTGGCTAACGCAATTGCTAATGTAGCGAGCAACACACATGTTGCTCACGTGTCACCCTGAGGTTCCTGTCGTGTCACTCTCTAGGGCAGAGGTCTTCAACCTTTTTTAACCCAAAGACCCCTAACACAAAAGAGAGACGAGAAGGGACCACCTACTACATATAACAATTGAGATGCATATTAAACTGGGCCTGCAATAACTCGTAGGGTAGCCTAAAGCCTATTCACATACCTTTCAGCATGGGCATGAGATTTTAACGGCATGATCATTGACTGTAAAATTGTGTGATGTCACGCATTGGTTTGTGAAGATCTGCTATGAGTGGTAGAGTTTGCCAGTACAGGTGCAGCCATCCTGGTTTCAGGTGTGACGAGCCCTTACAATCTACGTTACTTTACAAACTTTTACTGGCAATCACATCCTAGCCATGCCCTTAAACACCCCCACTTTGTCGCAGATTTTAAAATCAACGAGACCATAATTAAACAAACGAAAATCATTCTGCGTTGCGAGACTTAAAACTAGCGATTGAGACCATGAACTCATTACGAAAATGTTTACTGAGCTAATAAATCAAGTGATAAGTGGGTCACTTTCACATAGACTTCTACAGAAACCGACCTCATTTTGCACTCGCATGTATTGCCCCCTGCTGGAATTCAGATATAATGCAGGTTTAATGCACCCAGGAAATCTGGAGTTCTCGCAAGATCATTATTTGAATTTGCTCAGCGAATTACTTACATCAAGTAATGCTGCTCATTAACTATACACTTTTATTCATGCAGCACCAATCACATTGGTGTATCTGATATAAGTTGGCTACAGATGAACACCAGTGGTTTGAAACAGCTTTGGCCGCTACAATGCACGAGTTGGACTTGGGTTTTTATCTAAAATAGGAACAGAAGACGGCACTCAAATTGTTCCTTTGCAAGGACTTTTTTGCTGACCGGATACCGGATTCCATGCATCGGTTTTGTTTGCTGCTTTGTATCCACTACTGACTAGTAAATGTGACGGCTCGATTTTCGCTAACTTCTGGCAGCAGTACTTCCACTTCAGAATTACAAAGTTTTTCTTTATTTTGGAGTTGAGGCCTCCACCGTCTTTACCACGTCTTTTTTGACATTTCTCTAAGTGTGGACATGGCCCCGCCATCTCATGCCCTTTTATGGGAATTAAAGGGGCATTTACATTGGGATTTATTGTTCTAAGAACACAAATGTGAACAACTCTAGTGTTTAAGAACTAATTTAAGAAACGCAGGCCACAGAATTCATACGCCTGCTGATGGAACTGTCATTCCAGACACACACCAATCACCTCCATTCTCACATCCAGGCAGTCATTTTAAATGTAACTCCCTCCTCACTGATCCCTGCGATACCGCTGCTGCTTCATTCACTGCTGCTGGTAAGGCAGCTACCATGTTCTTAGTTCAAAGTCCTAACATGACTGAAAGTTTTAAATGGTTTTCAACGTCTTTCTTATGGCTCACTCTTTTTGACACATGGCGGTTTCTGCATGGTGCGTTGTTTTTTAGCTTATCATGCTCCTTGGCTGGTCCAGGGAGCATTATCAAGCATTATCAGCACCAAGCATAACTGCATTTCCATTTGTTGCAATAATTGGCTAAACATATAGAATGAGAGTGTTCCTAACTGCATTCATCTTTTGGGGGGAAACTTTCAAAAAAGCATTAAACAAAAACATGGCTGCTCCCTTGCAGTGACTATGAGGTGCTACGCCCCTGGCGCCAAAAGCGTTGCTGTTGTTACATAGAATTCCTCATGGGGGCGACAGAAACTACTCACTACGGCTTTAACAGCTTGTGGAAGTTAAAAGCCTTAACGACAGTTAAGAAAGGTTGATAACGAGCAGCAGTGCTCTTACGTAACAAATCGAGGAGAGTCTTTGATTCCTCCCACAGACCCAGCGGCCTGCTGTGAGCAAAGGGAAGCAAGCCAGGGAGCAGGAAAGGTTGTAAAACAGAGCAGAGGAAAAAAATAACAAGTGAGTGTAACAGCTGTGCATCTATTAGTATATGTATCTTTATGTAGTTGGTATGTCAGAGTATGATGTTTAACCACACATGCTTCCTGCTCTCCAATACTGTTGTATGCATTTATGCTTCCTCCCATCCTTTCATGCCGAGCAAACTGGTGCACACACATACAAAGACTACCAGGATATAAGGTGAGTGCAAGGGTGCATGGCTTTGGCATTTTTTTAAAGTAAAAACTCTGAAAGGCCCCAGACCTACCAAATTTGAGGAATAAGTGCTGTTTGTGATGTGTGTGTGTGTCTCTGTGTGGCTTTGCTGTTAGTGTGAAAGTGCAACCTTGAATGAGGCTTGCCGACCATGTCTGCTGTTTCTGGTTGGAAAGCTGCTTGTTTGAGTCCAAGCGTAAGTACACAAAATGACGCAAACGAATGTCACTGAACCGCTTTTCATTTGTGGTGACAAACACTCTGGTAAACCATCAAAGTAAATGCATCCAATGAGAAGAAAGAAAGAGAGAACTATTTATTTTGTATGTGAGAGAGAGGCCTCTTTTTCTCTTCGCCAAGTAGCATTCATAGTGCCAGCAGGACCTTGGGCTGTTACTTGATATAATCAATGGTAAAGCCGTTCTGCATACACACTCTCTAACTCACGGATTGTAAAACCAGATCAATACTGTAGTTTAAATCCTTTACTCAGGCTAGACCAACACGTGTTTTCTTACTGTCATCCTGCATTAACCAATATACAGTAGTTCAGATGAGAGGTAAACTAATACAGTGGATTTTAAAAAAAACTGGTGGGATTTTGATCTTGTATTAAAATAGGAGTTTAACCAGTCATTCTGAGGGCCATAATGAAATAAATTCTTTTCATACATGATCATGCTACGTTACTGTTTAAGATTTTCTAATCTGATTAACATTGGTAGATCATGCTTACTGATTCAACTGAATTTGTACTATACAGGTGTCAATAGATGTCGTTGACAAGGGTTGGTTCACCCAAATTATAAAAAAGAAGACATTTCTAACTTACCTGTAGTAGTGTTTAGCTATGCTTTTGTTTTTCATTCATCTACTCTCTATCAACAGAAAAGGTGAAAACTGTCAGCTGTTTGGATTGTCCAGGACGTTGGGCCTCATTCAGGAACAGTGAACACACTATGCACAAATCTATTCTTAAAATGTCTAAAAACTAAAAAATCTGGGATGCATCAATATTTTCTTACCTGAATTTGTTCTCGCTCTGCGAACAAATTTAGATCTGCATCAAAGGATTTAAGTGCTACTGATATTGCCCTTTCCCAGCTGCTTTAAGTGTCAAATGCAACACACACGCATGCACGCACGCACGCACGCACGCATGCATGCACGCACGCACGCACGCTTTTTTCTACTCCAGTCACATAGAGGACTCTTTACGGCTCATCTGCCTGCGATGTTTGCTGGATGTGATTTTCTCCTCTCATTGTGGTTCTGGAGCGTGATGTGGGATTGTTTCATTGAATGAATGGTTTCAGTTGGAAATGGCTGGTCTGAGATTCATATAAAAGTGGGGGAAATTAACTGGAGAATACAAACACACACAAACACACACACACACACACACACACACACACACACACATACACACACACACGCCCACGGAAGAGAATAGTCAGACCACAGAAGAAACTGTAACACTAACCAGGAAATGTTGGACGATGATGACAGTTTCTGGAAAAAATATTTTCTAACTGGCCATGCATCTTCTTACATAATTCTCCCACATAGCTATTGTGCATTGTAATAAGCACCGTAGAGTGTGTGAGCGACCAAGTTAAACAACACGCTTCCTTGGCTGTGTTTCTTATTGGCTTTAAGCAGGCAAACAGAGCTTCATGGTTTTCTGCAAAGTACATTCTGATCAGCTTGAGCTATCAACAGTGGATAATAGAGTCAGCTCAACTCCACCAACCTTGCACCCCCCCAGTGTCTCTAACTCTGCCACACACTTAGATAAGTGAGCACACAGTGAATACACGAATACACTGCCATGCACAGACGCAAACATATGCAACCATGTGTGTACACCGCTGGTGAGTGTGTCTCTCTTTCACTGCTGGATTCTTAGCATATGGTAGTGTTTAAAGCTCTGTGTTCAAGACAAAACTCAGGCACACTTTCTCTCACTGTGTGTGTGTGTGTGTGTGTGTGTGTGTGTGTGTGTGTGTGTGTGTGTGTGTGTGTGTGTGTGTGTGTGTGTGTGTGTGTGTGTGTGTGTGTGTGTGTGTGTGTGTGTGTGTGTGTGTGTGTGTGTGTGTGTGTGTTTCTAGCTCTCTCTTGGATGGCCTACTCTGAAGTCTTCACAAGGTCTCAATTTCTGTACATTCCTGTGTAACAGAGAAAGCAGATATCCCAGGGGAGGTACTGTTTTATAACAAACACTATCCTGGGCCTCAATATTGAAAGCATCGCTCCCACTAAAAAGTCATATAAACCCAAATGCAGGAACCGTGTGCAAGGCAGGCAAATGTCTCTGCAAACTAACAGACACAGGGGTAGAAAGGGTGGAAACTGAAAGTTAAAACCTTGCTCTCCATGCCCCTGTGTATCGGATCTGTACCATAAGACACTGGAGGTAAAAGAAATTTGAACATAGGGTTTGATGTAGTGTGTTCTGAATTGCTGCTGGCATTATTTATTATAACCTTAATAATCAACTTTAATGATCTCAACATGCAATGCAAAAGTCGCAAACAAGCAATCAACCCAAGTCTTCCTTGTTTACTATGGTGAAGCATCAAGGCCTGGTTACATCAGAAATTAGTATCTTAAGCCCAAGGTAACCTCATGGTAATATTACCACATTTGCACAGGATAGGCAAAGTGTGTATTTGACTCAAATTTCTTGATATACTTCCCAGTAACGGTTGAAAAAGTTGGATGGCAAAGTCCTACATTGTTGCATAGTTTCAAACCACAACTCAGGCATGGTACGATATAGCATCTTCCCCCATCTTCCTGGCATCTCTCAGGTGTGTCTCATCAGCGGCTAATTACCCCAACATCCCCTCCTGAGTGGGGTGTCACTTCTGATTTTAATTCTTGGAAAATTGTGTTTTATTAATTGTGTTATTAATAATATTAACAATGGCTCCACTCTATTCAACATTTGTAACTTCTTATCTCTACCATCCATTCCATGTGATGTGAATGTGGCTTAGCAGTCATCGTTAACATCGCTAACAGTTACTTTTTCTGTAGTCTGTCAACAACCTTTCATTTCCATGATTCGGGTGCCGACAGATGTCAACATTATTGTCGCTTTTTCCAACATTTTTTTTTAACTTTTTCAATGTTGTGGCTACTTTTTTTATGATGTTTTTTTTCAAAATTATTGGATATTTCTAATGTTGACATTTTCCAATTATTTTTTTTTGTGATGAAAAAACTGAAAATCAGTAAAATTTGACCCAAGGACAACATGAGGGTTAAATCAGCTCACAACCTTGTTGCTTATGCCCAGAATGCAATATGGGCTGCAGACCTGCTTCTGGCAAAGGTCCAAACAATGAGAAGAGAATGCTACTAAAATATTTGATTCACTGGTTATTTCTCATGTGACTGTGAAACGTTTTTGAAACCCTACTCTACGCCCTGGACATTCAGTAAATAAAGTTAAATAAGAGTCTGTCTGCTGGATGGAGCAGCTAATAGAGCCAGATTGATGGTTGAGACAAAGCTCTGCTTGAAGCAAGCAGGGAGGAGATGCAGTATGGCTGCCACTTGCTCCCGTGACTCAGACTGATTTTGCCCAAAAGGAACAACCAGTCACTTCACCCAGAGCTAAAAGCCCTACAGCTTCTGTCAGCCCTCAGCTCAAGTATTTTTATTTTTATTTTGACTAACTCTCTTGACGTGTTTATGTATATTAAAGAGACTTTGGAAAGTGGGCTCACAGACACACACGTGTTGTAGAAACACGTTATAAAGCCACTGAAACATCAAGTATGTAAGTAGTTATGTTATTTCTCTTGTATGTTAGTTCTGAGTGGGGTCGGGGACTGGAGCTCTCTGGAAGGAGTCAGGGTGGGAGTCGCAGACATGATTAGATTGTTCTGATCTAATTCTCCAAGATCTTTTACATCGAACACACTGAAAGCCCATCCAATGCAAACAAACACTTAATGGGCAACGCCCAGCACTGCTGTGATTCCACAAAAAAGATTCTATCTGGTAAATGGACCGAGTGTGTGAGTGTATGGCCGGTCCAAAAGGCTCGGCCAACATGACAGATAGATGTAAAGATAATAGCTGTGAGAAAAGAGGGAAGAGAGAGATGGAGTGAGAAAGGGATGAATGTGTGTCTGGTTATGTGTAGAGAGAATAGATGCAGTTACCACCACTTATTTTGTATGTGGAAGATGCTCTTTTTTAAACCACAGTAGCCCCAAACTGATATCTGAAGTGGGATATGTACCAGGTTTACACAAAGTACCGCTGAAGAGTGTCTCTGCCAGGTTTCGGGCTGTGTGTATAATGTCAAAGTTACAGTATCTGATTTGGACATCATGGAGGAAATGAAACCCAATTGCAGGTCTAAGATTGGGGCTATCTAAAATCAAAATCCAATTCGTTCAAATTGTGTGTTTACAGATCATGCTCTGGGCAAATCAAATGCATGCGATTATGAGCATTTGCATGTGACTGTACTGTATGGCGATAACATTTGTAAATGTAAATGAATTCTTTTCATATAGCGCTTCTCTAGTCTTAACAACTACTCAGCTCTTTCACCTAGTACAGGAACCATTTACCATTCAAACACATTCGTACACTGTGGCCGAGGCTACCGTACAACTTGCCACCTGCTCATCAGATAAAAACTCCAATGTGCAGGATTTGGAGACCAATATTACATCAGAGGACATTTACACTGGCCTCACAAAGACCTTTTTTTATACAGGAAAATGAATCACCTTCAACAGAACATGTGAGTCAAAACAGAATAGAAAAGCTACAGTAAAAGCTCCACCGGTGGCTTATAAATGCTGCTATATACGTAAAACAGCTTCAGATTGAGATATTTAGTTTCCAGGTCCTGCGTGGTACAGAGTCAGTGCCAACAGCAGGAGTCAGTGCCAACAGCAGTACTAATGAATCGCCTCGTGTTTGTTAGTCAACTGGCAGAGCCAGCTGGAAATGTGACTGAGGAGGTCACAGGTTCAAATCTAAGGTTAATGAGTAACTTGTATAATGGAGAACACACGCACACACAGTTATCCAGCCAGCAGAAAGAAGAAGTCTTTCTTTTGGTCTTTCTAGCAGCTCAAACATAAAAATATAGATGCCTTGGGTAAAGGCATGCACTGCATTCATTATAAACATATATTTCCTTAACATGTGGGTAAGCAAAATCAGTTATTTCTTTCTAAACGCAATACACATGTTAGAAAAATACTTTTGAGCAGTTAAACTGCTGAACTGTTTTTCCCTATTTCTGTGTCCAGGAGTTTTTTGGGCCGTCTGAAATCATGCTTTGATGACGCACTGGAGTCATCCTTAACATAACCCCTGTATCTATACTGTTTTATGAACTTTGAAGAACTGCTTTGCTCCATGTGGCTTACGATCCTTTCTCACCCAGAAAGAAGAAAAACTTGTTGTTTCATGGCTTCACAGTTTTGGCAAACTGGTGTGTGGATAGTAAAAAACGAGGAATTTGTGTGTGTGTATGCTCATTCCTAGAATGCATGGAAATATTGGCAACCATTGTCTAAAATTATCAACCCAAGTGTCAAAGCTGGGTTTTATATCTCGATCTGATGCTTGCCAGCATCAGTGCACTGTACTATTTTTGCACCAATACAAAACACTGGGTTCACAAAGTCTTTTTTCACTCAAAGATAATCTTGTCACAGCAGAATAGCTGTTATCTGAGCTCTAAGAAGCTTTTTGGGAAATCATGGGCCCCAAGTCGGTAACTTTCCAAGCTTGGCTCAGTGCTTGTACTTCAGTGCAAGGAATGCAGTGGTTGTTTTAACATTACAATGGCTTGGCAGTGCTCAGCTGTGGTCAACCACTTGGTCCCAGACACCCTCAGACATACCCTGCAGGATGCCTCTAACTGTAAGCCTCAGAAACGAGAGGCAATGAGAAATGTATAAAAAGACATGTTTGAAAACGTCCTGAGAGCTGGTTCTGTGGAGAATTAATCTTTAAACAGCAGTAGGGTGTCCTCATCACTTAAGCCGCCTACACTTGATCAGAGGTAAGCCGCGAGGTATGGAGCACAAAGCTTAATGCATAGGCAGAGAGGTAAAGCACAGAACAGATATACATCATTATTTCTTCTGGCTTTGGTTGTATCTTGAAAGGTCAACAGCAACAAAATCCAACGATTATAACTTTGAGAGCAGCGTAATATAATACCACGGTATTACATTCACTTCATTGTGTTGTGATTACGTTGTGATTAAAAGCTCTTAATCTGCTACTTTATTCCTACCCTCACCTATGGTCAGGAGATCCAAGGTACAAGCAGCCGAAAGGGGTTTCCTCAGGAGGGTGTCTGGCATCTCCCTCAGGGCATCTATTAAGGATGCTCCCTTGGCACCTCCCTAGGGAGGTGTTGCAGGTACGTCCGTCTGGGAGGAGGCCTTGAGGAAGACACAGGACTAGGTGGAGAGATTTTATCTCCAACCTGGCCTGGGAACACCTCGGGATCCCCCAGTTGGAGCTTGTTAATGGGCTTAGGAAATGGAAGTTTGGGGTCCCCCACTGAACTGCTGCCCCTGTGACCCGACCCTGGATAAGTGGAAAAGATGGACAAAGAACACTCCAAGGCTAGCGCTTCTCAGTCGTCTCCACCTCTTTATTTTACAGTGTGTGGCAACCAGCGCTGAGTTCTTGCTTTGCCAGACCTTCCTGCACAGCTCTGCGGAGGAGGGTCTGGCTACAAGGCAATCGGGGATGGGAGAAAAACGGGCTCTGGTATATTGGCATTCCTTTAAACCAATCACAATTGTCAAGGGCGGAACTAAGCATGGGGCAGAGCCATGGGTCTGCTACAAAACAGCCTCGGGACTTGTGTGTGTTAAATATTTGTTTTGTAAATGAAGTCATGCAACAGAAAACTCAGATTGACCAGATAGTCTGGCTAGCTGTCTGGATTTACCCACCAGAGTTTAAAATGCCAACACAAAGAAAGCTGAAGGTAAGAGACATCTGGCCAAAGTCAGTGAAAGAGTGAATAAACAGAGCATTACCGGAAGTGGAACATCGTGGATGTAAACTACCTTCACCTTGATTGCTTCTTAGTTAAAGAAAATCCACTGTTAGACAAAAAAGGAAATCCTGTGAAAGTTCTGATATTTGCAAGTACTTACATCACTGCATTTAGGACTATGTACGCTACAGCTGCAAAGAAAACCGTTTTTAGTCATTGTTTGTTTTATTAGGGCAGAGAAAAGTGTAAAAATGTGTACGTTGTTGAAGATATGCTAAGCTAAGAGTACCCTGATGATGTAGTAGAGTGTAGGCCTATGTGTCGGGGCTGAGCCACGATTTTGCCCGATTCAATTTTACCCTTGCATGTAGAAACATATTTTTAATTAAAGTTCTTCTTTCATTCCAGCAATTCTCTGTGATATTTATTGACCTTCCCGTGTCTTACTCTTCATGGGATTCCTTAATGCTTGTGGCCTGCAGGACATTCTGCAGATGCCTTCACGGCGCAAGCATTTCCGATCAAAATAGAAAAAAGTATGATAACAGAGACTCAGCAAAACACAATGTATAGAAAACAGCAGTAGCCAGTCTCATAAGAGTGTTTCCTCAGCAGATTTATGAAAGCTTCTCTTTATGAGCACTTCCTCTGAAGATATTTTTATTTTAATTTCTTTGTATCTCCTCCCTCCTCTTCCTCCAGTCACATCACAAGTCTGTTTTCCCTTCAGACAAGTGAAAGATGTTTAGAAGTCCCATTTTCAGATTCCAGAACAAATAAGGTGCGTATGAAAAAGAAACAAATCAGCTGAAACTGAGAGAAATGACTCGGCCTTACTGATGGATGATTGACAAAACCCTGACACATGACACATAGTAAACAACGGACTGCCTTTCGAAACATCCCTCAGAGCAATTAATGCCAGGGAGCATTCTGGGTAAGCCGTGTCAAGACAAGTACTGTCAACATGACATACTGGCAGCGGATCGGCGATTTATAATATAATCAGGAGGCAGAAATAATCTTATTTGTTAACGGACAACAACAAAGCGCAGTGACAAGTTATTAGCAAGTTATCCTCCATTAGTATAGGGCAAAGACACACTTGTCTCTACAGTTAAAGGACTGCAGACAAGACACAAACCCTGGTCAATGGTGTTAGTCTGACAGAATAGATACTTTGTGTAAAAATACCAAAATACAAACATATATCATTTGCTGACCTAGTATCCCTATTCTCCCTTTTGACCATATTTCATTTCGCCAGTAAAACAGAGGAGAAAGAGAACCTATGAAAGTGATAGTCAATCATTTCGCCAGCAAAACAGAGAAGAAAGAGAACCTATGAAAGTGTAATCATGCTTTAAGGCTTCGACACACCAACCTGACGACCGACCTTTAGCAGAAAAGGCAGCCGGACGGAAGTGTCATGAGTGTACCTTCATGCACGTGCATGAGACGTAATACATCTCCATAACAACAGGCGGCGGCAATCTCCATTGTCGCCCAAAAAATAAAAACCGGCAGCCGAGGCGTTTATCACGCTCATCCCGCTCGTCATTTCCGGGTTAGCACTCCACCAATCAGATGGTTCATTAAGTTCGATTGCCCGCCTTCCGATTCAACATGTCAAATCAGCCTCAATGAAGGTCAACGGCTCCTCCGACGGACAACGACACGGAACACACTCGAGTTACTGACCTCGCCAGACTGTCCGACGGACGATATTCGGGTTGGTGTCTCAGCGTCTTTAGTTGCTGCGAGCATGTCTTTAAATGGCAGATACACTAAATGGGAAAAAACTCAAATATGTTGTCATTGAACATAGATATGATCAGTATCAAGATTCTTTTGTTACTATAACAATGTCCAAGGCTGTTTTGCACCGGCGCCGTTGCTCCACAGCGCGGAGGAAGACTACCTCTTCATTATGATACCTTGTCTGATTGACATTGATTGTGAACTACTGCCTCAGGTGGCGGGAGGTTGAAACTAAAAACACAAAAAAAAAAAATGCAAACCAAAATGGCTCAGGAAATACGCCCAGGGGAATCTTGTTGGTAAAAGGCGGTTGTTCTCAAACTGGGGTCCATGGATCCCAGGGGTCTTTGAGGGGGTTCCAGGGCGTCATGAGCAAAACAAATTAAAAACAAAACAAAGATGTTGTCACTATGATATCATGCAACACAAATGAGAGAATGTATGACTATTTTGGATATGGTTTTAATACTTTCTGTAATCAACTAAAAGACAAGGGGACCCACGGACAAACTCTTATCAAATTGGGGTCCAAGGTCTAATTTATGTCCGTTTAGCGGCCCATGATTTGAAACAAGTTTGAGAACCACTGGCATAGGGGACAATTGTGTTTGTTGGAAACTCATTTGAAGGCTATTATTTGGTTTGAAGAACACAAAGAAATAGCTCCTAACATTTGAATACTGCCTTGCAAGAGCACATGCCGGCACTGAGGCATCAGTGAATGCAGACTTCAGTGAGTGCATACTAACCAGGGCCACACATTTGTTAAACTGTAACAGACAGTGGTGAATGTCAAAATCAGCCAGACTTCCCTCATAATCCAAGGGTTGCCAGAGTTGATCATCTGATGGCATCTTCTGTCTCGGATTCCTGGTAAAATAAGGTATTAAAGGGTAACATAAATCCCAACCCTATTATTCTATGTGAGTGAATTCCTTGATTCATGTCTGGCTCTCCTAATTGTTTGCTTTTGTTCTGATGTGTTTGTGAGAGGCCTTGAAACACAGTACGCTAGCACATTTGAGTGTGTTTTCGAGTGTGCATATGGCAGGAGAAACACTTCAGCAGATGGAGACAGAAAAGCTGAGAAATCTAATTAATCTAAATCTAATTGAAAGTATCTTTTGTTCTCTGCTGAATTAAGTCTCCACCGTTTTCTTAGCTTTTTCTTGTTCTCTGTGGTGGATGCCAGCAGAGGCATTACAGTGTTGTCATTCTTCTTCTGGTCTGACACACACACACACACACACACACACACACACACACACACACACACACACACACACACACACACACACACACACACACACACACACACACACACACACACACACACACACACACACACACACACACACATCCTGCCCTTAAGAATTGAATTGAAACCATAGAAATACAGAAACAAAGGAGGAAAAAGCTTGGCTGACAGGAACCACATCCCCATCTTCTCCACACAACACAAATGGAAACCAGATGCTGAATGTATATGGTATAATAATGGCAGAATCTCTGTATGAAAAAGAAAAAGAAAAAAACATGTGTGTTGCTGTTATGGCAGCTATTCAGGATATAATTTACTGTTGCTTTGTTTTTAATGAGTGGAATGGCTGGCCTTGTGTGCTGTTGCAACTGTGCCCAAACTCTGTTCAGAACACGAAGGTGATGACTTTCTAATCAGTCCTTGTCAGCACTCAGATTTGAGTCAAATGTGTAGTTGACTGGATGTTGATGCAGGGATTCAGTTCAATGTACTGCAATGTTCCGAAGATCCAACAATATGACAGTGACTCGTAGCTTGACATTTTGCTGCCTAACACGAAGTAGTTAGGGTGGTGTTCGGTGGGTAGCTCTAGACCAGAGTAACAATTACAGTATGTGGTTAGCAAAAATATTTCCCAAGTACAATTTTTAATCGTAGGAGGTGGATGGATGGATAGGTCAAACAACAAACACGGGACTTTCATCCAAAGAGTGCTGTTTGTGGCCATGTGAAACCAAAAGTCTACATTGACTGAGTTATGTAACAAACATACTTACATGAACCCAAACCATGATCTTACCTATACCTAACCAATTTTTCTGCAAGTAGTTCTGTTTCCAGTTAACCACAGTCCTCATAAATCCACCGGAGTTTATAATGTGAACACAAAGGAAGTGCAAGGCAATGGATATCCAGTCTAAATAAGGGAAATCTGGCGGAATATCAGTCGATGGAGCAATGGAGCAATCCTGAAAGTGGAAGGTCGAGGATTCAGACTACCTAAACCTAACTAAGTAGGTGTGTTGCGTAAACCTATCCAAGTAGCTTTTTTGCCTAAACCTAACCAAATAGTTCAGCATAACTTCACAATGTTAATGCCCTTGTTGCTTGTACAAGGCGTGCTCAAACAAATGTTGAAACAAATGAAAGCGCATCAAGTCAAACTTTATTATCCCACTGTGGGGAATTTGGTTGTGTAATTCCAAGTGAAGTGTTCCAGCATAAATCCATCCAGAAGAAAATTACACATGTGTAGAAGAAGACAGAACCGTTTATAAAATGGGACATAGTGGTTCTGAGCTGATAATGATGATGACATTCTAATTACAGCCACGGACAATATTCATCATGTTACAATGATGACACTGAGCAATATATTTTTATTTTTGTTATAGCTCATTTCAGTGGGTGAAATAATATAATGCACTTAGTCAGTAAACTGTAATGAGATACATTTGGAAAGGCAGTTCAGCAATCACATCATCAACCCAAAACTGTCCAGCTTTTCTCAGGCTATTGTGTGTGTTATGGCAGTTTAAACACCTTAAACTGCAGGGTGGAGCTGTCTGGCCAAACTTCAAATTCGGTCTATTAAAATCAACCTGGGAGTCTCTCTGCTGTAAACCCAGAAAGTCAGCTGTTAACCCAAAGCAGATAATAGAGTCCAAATCCTGTTTGGGTAATTTATGGACACAGTGGGAGATTGGCGACACACTCTGAGAGCTGGACCTTTAATACGGTCATAACTCTGCACACACACACACCGAATGACTTCCACATATCCAAAATGTACGACTTACTTTGTCACAAACCATATGCTTGTGTATTTTAAGAGTTTAGGTGCAATACCATTGTCAAGGGGAAATGTTGGGTACAGTTTGTGTGTATCCAACCAAATAACCACACCACAGTGGAGTAGATTGTTAAGCCGATAACTTAATTGCCGGGCATGTTGATGCATAATGCTACATTGAGCAATTATATAACTGTAGAACAGTGTAATCAATGCCAGCTGTGAAGTATTTGCCTTCTTTAAAATACAGAACATATTTTAGTCCCCTGAATTATAACAGAACACTATTATCAGATCCTTCCACATGCATGTCTGTGCAACGTACAACATGCAAAAAAAGATTTGACACTAATAATAAATGAGTGTACTTTTGAGTTTTACATGAGACCCTAGGATCTCCTCCAGCTGCAATAAACCCTTTGATAAAGGATCCAAAGCCACAGAGCCTCTGTGTGAAAGTTTTTTCTCCCCCGTGGGCAGCACTGTCTCATTCACCTTAACCTGCCAGTGTGCAACGTTCACATATTTTGGTGTTCACTGCTGAGGCCATTTCATTCTCAAGAACATTGGTACACAAACATTGTCTCAGTTAAATACTGTTGTTAAACTAAAAGTAAATGCAGTGAAGCAAACAGCACATACTGGTGGAACATGTGACCTCACGTACTAAAGTAGAATCCATACACATATCCTGTCACATTTAACGGAACGGTGGACCGAAATGCAGAGACGAGACAGGTAAGCAAAAGAGAGAGTTATAACGAAGATTTAACAAAAAGAGTTGAAAAAAACAGGGATTCAAAAATCAAGATTTGACTCAAGGAAAACGTATAGTCCAAAAACCAAAAAAATCCAAAAGAGAACAGGAAAAAGCAAAAGCTGGAAAACAGACACTGGGAAGAACTCAGAGGGAAATACTGATCTCAGGGAAGAGGCCAAACGAAGAAAACCCCGCCAGGAACAGGCCAACAGCAAACAACACACAAAAGGATCTGACGAGAGAAAAGGGAACACTGAGATTAAATACAAGAGGTACAAGCAAACAAGGAACAGGTGACACAATAGGAGAAACACATCAGGGTGGGGACGACAATCACAAAGGCGGGAAAATAACGAGGGACCCGGGTCACCCTCTTCATGGAAATCTGACCGGCAGAGTTATAGAGCGTGGTGGTAGGCTAAGACCTCCTGCAACACATTCTTCTATACCTCAGGCTATTAGACAGCACAACAAGCACTTTAAATGTACATTTTTGTAAGTTTTTATTTTATTTTTGATTTATATATTGTATTTATGTATAATATTGTAGTGTATTTGTGGTATTGTATTTATTCTCTAGTTTTTAATGGGTAAGATGGCGAGTGTGAGCACTGTAATTTCCATTTCTATGGATGAAATAAACTTGACTTGACTTGAAATGCAAGGCAGGTAGTAAAACCAGACAAAACTAGACAGTAACACAGATTATCAAAATAAAAGAGGAAACAGAACAGACACAAGACAGGAAGTAATACTAGGTGACCAGGGAGGAAACATGGAGAACCACAGAAAACTTGAAGCAGAACAAATGCAGAAAAGAAACATGAAACAAAAACAGGAACCATAACAACATCTAAAACTCTGATACTCAAGGTCAACAATAATAGCTTCATAATCACTTGAGGAAGCTTTCTCCTTGTAAATATTTCCAAAACCATTATAGTAATCTACTGTTTCAATAAACACCTCGTGTCCAATTTACAGTTAAATACACAAAAGGAAAAGCCAATGGATGAGATACTTAAAATATTTAGAAATAAAAGAGAATGTGCATTGCAAAATAAAAAGATGTAGTTGTATTTTATGGGTCTGTAACACAAGATAAGATATTTTACCAGACAAGATACAGGAAATAATTCCATCTGATGAGGTAAAACCAAAACATGTGAGATTATTCTGTAAATGCAGTTTATTTAAATTAAAGGAGACACATCATGCTCATTTCAAGTCCATACTTGTCTTTTGGTTTTCTACGTTTACATGCTATACTGTAAAAAAAAAAACAATGCCCAGTCTGCTCTGATTATTTTTGTAATCCCGTGTTTTCAGATAAAGGCAGGAGGTTTTTTTCATGATATGTCCCCTTTAAATAAAATGAGATGAGATAAAGTTTTGTTTAGTGGAATGATGAGGAGAGATGACTTTTTGATAAGATTCATTGGGATTAAATATGATATGACATTAAGTAAAAAAAGTAAATTAAAGTAGGAGAGATTACAAATTTTACATGAAGTGTATATAAAAATCAATTTAGAAACAAATAATTCAAAAAAAGACGATGTGGGATGTGGTCTGTGTGGGAAGAAAGAAGTGAAAAATGCACCTTCATGACAGTTCCTGTATCATATTTAATTGTGATTAATATGTTCACGGTGTGTATTGGAAGGCTTTGCACTGTATGTGGAAATGTGAGTGGGTTTTCTTTTGTTTCATCAGTAATTGGCTGTACCTCCCCTGGCCTGGGCCGAGTCCTGCTCTGTTCCTGGCTGGATGACAGTGTCATTGACCTGGTGGAAACACTGCTCTGCCCGCCAGCCGGACCACACCACACGCACACGCACAGGGGATTGGGCAGGAACCATTCCTACTTGGAATCATTTCAAAAATTACAAATCTAATAAAATAATTTCTTTATGGGAATGAATGTTTTGAAATCGTTCATAGGATTTGGTTTCAAATCCGATCATTGCTTCCCGATGAAAAGAAAGAATCGGAATTGGAATCAGAATTGTTAAAATCCAAACAATACCCAACCCGACGCACACGAAGACGCACACTCACGCACACGCAGATCACGTTTTACTAGATGATGTTGGTATCATGCCCAGCGCTCTGTCACGTCATCATCATCTAGCTGACACTGATACGCACACACACAACACGCGCACGTGCAAGTGCACGCGCACACACACACACAAACACACACACACAAAATCAAGCATTTTGTGTGTGTGTGTGTGTGTGTGTTAGCTCACCAATGCTGTTTGATATGAGCCAGCAATTACATGAAATGGAAAAAAGACCAAACCTTTTTGCTTTATCTGAGTGTATGGAATAATAAGAATCATAAATATATCATATCAGCATTTTTACTTATCTATTACTAGAAAGCAGTTAGACTTTAGTTGACAAGTCACACCGTTAAGTGTTGCTAATAACAGGGAAAGTTTTACTTGGGATTAAAACTGTTATGGGATGGTCACTTTACATGAGTATTACCAAACAACATTTTGTTGAACAATAGCATGATTACATTTAAGTTTAAAATGCCCCTTCAGCAAACAAATATATTACTGGGACCATATTATGGACCCCACCGCCGTCAATCTGTTTAATAATTTGGCTACAATTAAGCACTTTGACCATACACGGAAATAATCCACCACTCTCCACTAAATTCCAAGTTGTAAGGGTAGTTTTCTCCCCCTGGCTACAGCAGGCCTCTGAATAGATTCACAGGGACAACCTTAAAAATAAAATGTCCTAAATCTTAACTGACTGAACAGGGGAGAGCATTAACCCTGCATTTTGTGGATAGTGCTAAGTGTCCTTTAAAAGCCTGGTTTGGCACGGACTTCTTGTTTCCAGAGAAAAAAAATGCCACCACTTTGCTATGATTCGACTGATAATTTACAGACAATGATGAAAATAGGCTGGATTGGATGGTACTCAGCTGTATGTATGGAACACAATGGGTTGCTTATGGTACTGCTGTACCTGTATGTTTGTGAAAAATAATACATGTACCTGTCCCTGAAAGAGCTGAAGGAGGTGGGAAACAAAGTCTGGGCTACCCTGCTTGCTTCCATTGCAAACCGAATTATAAGTGTAAATAGGTGAGGATTGGTGGAATCATAAAGTTTCTGTTCATAAAGTCCTGAACAGAAATATTTTGATCTTACACACGCTTCATTGATCCCTTTATAGAACGACAAGTACAAGGATTGGGTGAAGGGTAGGAAATAACTCAAGCTCTTTCAGATGTCTTTCTCATTGAGCCTGTTTAAATCCCACTGCCGCCCAGTAAACATGGCAGCGTTTATTTAGCTGCCACCGTCACACTGTGCTTCTGTGTGAGTGTACTGTACATATGTTGCACCTCGTCCGTATATTTAGACTACTACTGCATGTGTACGTGTTCAGCTAGCTCATGGCCTCCCGACCGACTTTAAGATCCAAATAAGTACCTTCATTATTGTAATTTCAAATAATTCAGGGCCAAATGACCAATAAACACCTCAATTATGGCCTGTCCACCCATTGGCAGCAGCCAACTGCCAGAGTCTCGTTAATAATAAGTCTTTGGTTCTACGGGTGTGGTCGAGCGCTGCTGACGTTTTGACTGTCATTTGGTTGACTAGACCAAAACGAGGCTTAAGCTGTCATAAAACGATGTACTGTTCATATCACTGAAAGGATAGAAAGTATAAATATAGGCTTATAATATTTTAGAAATATACAGAAACATTGAATGCATTTTTACTTTTGTCCAGCATGAAAACAGGAAGAGGGTTACAAGAAGGGAGGGGATTCCATGTGCAACACACTTGGGCAAGTTGCATTTTTAAGTAAGGTTGCTGGGTCATCTTCTACATAACAAAACTGAAAGGCATGCAATGATTAATAATTTAAATCATTATGATTTTTACAATAACATGGACCACAAGACTCGTCCCCAGGGTGAAAGAAAAGAATTACAATCTTCGTCTCAATATTTTTTTGTGTACTTGTACTTTTTCAAGTATTTTTCAAAAAACGTGTAATTTCTTGGGGGCTTACCCCCCTTTATTTTAATGGATGGCAAGAGATGTTTCACAGGTCTGATTCAAACCCAGGCCACTGGAAAGGCCTTAGGCCAAATTGGGGGCACATTCTTACTGGGTCGTTCCACATAAGTGCATTTTATCACAAGAACCACACTACATTCCGAGTCACATCCTCTACAGAGTAAAAAAGAAAAGTCACATTCAGTTGTGAGACTGGAGCAGAAGAAAGGAGATAAATCAGAAGCTGACACTGCGGAAAAGATGCATGTTGTAAATGTTTTTAAAAAAAGTCTCAGGGGCGCCTGACCAAAGCAAAGTCTCAGGGGCGCCTGACCTAGGCAAAGTCTCTGAGCTAACGGTCAGCGGAGGCACGGGGAGACTGGTCAGCGCAGACTCAGGGAGAACAGTCAGCGCAGACTCTGAACGGCTCGATGTCAGCTCTGGCTCTGGACAGCTCTGGAGTGGCAAAATGGCTTACCCAGGGTGTCTCCTTGAACCACTGCTGTTGCTTAGAGATCTTCTCCAGAACTTGGGCACATCGACCGGGTCTTGAGTTCAAAAGAATCTCAACAGTACTCTCCATCTCCACCCCTTTCTCCTTTAAAAAGTTGCCTCTCTGCTTGGTCCATGTTGGTCAGATTGTCCTGTTACACCGGTAGAAAATATTAAACCCAAATGAATTGAGGAGGTGGCAGGCAAAGTAATAAGCTTGAATCTTTTTTTTTTAACAAAAAGTCCTTGCAACAAAAGGTGTCCGAAAAAGCAGCAGGAGAGGTTTTCCAAAAGAAAACGAAGAAACAAAGATGGACAGGAACTGAGGGACTAAACAGGGAGACAAATCCAGAGCACGCTGACACAGAGGAAAACTACAACAACCACGAAATGATCTGACACAGGACAAGGGAAACACAAAGAGTCAATACAGAGGGCAAGGAGGTAACAAGAGGCAGGTGACACAAGGGCTTGGAAACCGGTGGGAAACATCAGGCACCACGATGGTGGGAAAACACAGGAAGTACAACCAGACTATCACAATAAATCAGGAAACAGAACATATTACAAAACAAGACCCAAAACACAATCACAAGGTGACAAGACATAAAACCAAAACACCCAATCAGAATAGAACAGAAAACAAAGCAAAACACCTAAACCTAACACACAGCAGTTGTTGGAGAGTTGGAACGGAAAAATAACTGTCAGTGATAAAAACTAACAAAGTGTGGACACAGAGTGTAAATTGTAATTTCCCCATAGGGGATCAATAAACAGTTAAAATTAAAAAATTAAAATTAAATTTAAAAAAAGTGACATGATGGAAATATCAAAAGATATTTTTATTTTAATGCTTGCGTTTTATTTTTCAGTGGAACCTCTATTAGTGCCAATACATGTTTTGGTGCCAAAACAACTTATTACAATACACTCTTTTCATTTCCTTACTCAGTTCAGGTCTTGTTTTCAGTGCCAAATTGGATTTTTGATGCCAAAGTTTACTGCCACTGTCACAAGCTCCATAGATCCAGAGGAGCAGGGAAGAACGATTTGAAAGAAGATACTACTGAAAGCAATTAAAAGTTTGAAAGAAGCCTCAAAAGATCTTGCGTCTTTGATGTCGGTTTGATGAGATTGAGATGTTAGATATTTTTGGGCAGCTTGCCCTTGCTCGTCAGTGTTACTCAATCATCACACTGTTGTTGTTGTTCTTGCCTTGGGGTGTTTCACAGGTTTTTTTTGTTGTTTTTTTTACAAAAAGTGAGCAAACCTTAGAAAAGAATAACAATCAGATTTTTTTGTCTCTGATTGTCTCTTCTCTTATGCTACTTAATTGGGAACTATAAAACGTCAGCAAATGTTAACTTTTCTCAATCCGTAGAGAAGCATGTGATCCTCCCTTTAAAATTAAGACATGAAAATCCCCAAAAGTGTTTTTTTCACAGTGACAGGAAGAAAGACTATCAGTGATGTAGGACAGGGTCCATCAGTTAGCATCGTGCCGCGGCCCACAGGCCTTATTTGAAGTCAGAACATTACATTTCATAGCAGACAACCCTTTTCACAGTTCCCTTTTTCAATTCATCTCTCCATTCTTTGCTGAATATGTTGTAGTGCATCAGAGGGATTCGTTGTAAGAAGCAGTAGCTCAATATGTTCAATTGCACAGAGCTTGGCTCTGTAAGGAAATCTGGGGTCATACACTGTATAGAAATAACTTTTTTTTGCTTGTGTACACACACACACTGGCTGTTATGGTGGTTGAGTTTTCTACAGTGTCAGCATCTTTTGGTTTCTAAATTAAGACACACGGGCACATCTCAGTTGTCCTGTGATTCCTGACATTTCTATAGAACCAAACCGTTTATGAAACCACTGCTGCATTTCAATGTACAATAACTCCACCGAGTCACGTTAAATGACTAGGGGGGGAATTTGAGCAGCGGAACAAAGTCAACCAGATGAGATTTATTAGGTAAAATGCTGCCCTCTTTTAACCCCTTACGCATGTGTAGGTGTGTGTGTGTGTGTGTGTGTGTGTGTGTGTGTGTGTGTGTGTATGTGTAAACCATATACTGTCTACTGAGAATTTCACCTTCCACACACATGTATGAAGACACAGCTCTCTCTTTTTGTCTCTCTCTCACACACACACACACACACACACACACACACACACACACAGGAAAAGTAAACTTCCCAAGGTGTTCTATGAAAGAAGCTTGTGTTTCGACTTTATTTTCCACCACACTCGGTGAACTCAGTGAACACAAGTCAGCACTTATGGAAACAAGCACGCCAGGAAGTTGAACGGAAAAACTTCCCAAAAAACAGATTTTTCAATACTTCATTAATCCCTGCAGGATGATTGTCTTTTCTCTTGTCGCCCTCCAGACGGACTTTGGAGGTCAGCTACAGAAAAGCTTAACGGGAGCTGCCTGGTGGGGAGAGAGTCTTACCACCACCAACAACTTCTTGTATGCAATTTGCTTACATTTAGCAAAGGTATATTGCTGACATGTTTTAGTGTCGGTAACTTTATTTGAGTTTCTGCATCAAATTGGGCTTAATGTTATTTTTAATTGTAATTAAAGCCAGAGGTGTGTAAAACCTATCCACCGTCTGGGTCTGTAAGATGAATGTCTAATCAACTGACAGCAATGAAGCTCTGTGGGTGAGTTTATTGTATTTGAAATTGGAACTAGAATGTGTATGGTGTTAACAGTTAACTTTGTTTAACATTGTATTTTTGGTTTTCACAAAAACAATTTCCTTCCCGAGACTATTTTGCAGAGACAGAGTTTCTTCGGCTGGAGCTTAGTGCGCCCTAAGACGATTGTGATTGGTTTAAAGAAATAGCGAACGTCTGCTTCTCAAAGACAAGTCCACATGGACTCAGCCACTGTTGCTACAATTTTGTGTGTGTTACATCTTTAATATGGTTGAAATGATTAAAATCTACAAACACAATTTTTTTTTTTCATTTTTCTTTTAGTGCAAACCAAGATTGCTTGTTGTCGCCACTTTAGCTTGTCCTGACATTTTTTACTTGCTTGACCACTACTCTCTAAATTGTCTGCAGTAAAACTCCACTGACCGCATCGCACAGCCTCGCGTTATTAACCGAAGCCTGTTGCATACGTCGGACACATCACACAGACAGAAGCAGCACATAGGAAACAATAGGCAGGAGGTTTTGATGCACTGTTGGCTACATTGTCTTAAGGAGTGAATATCTATAATATAAATATGAATATGAAGAAATATGAAGAATTTGACAGACTACTTCGGGTTGCCGCTGTTTCTGTACCTACCATTGCTCAAGTTTGCTTACTTTCTTAAACACTTGGATACAAGATTCAAGTAACTGACAAATGGAACACATCTCAGCACAAATAATGGTTTGGACTCCCTCCTCCCTCCTGCGCAAACCACTCAGGTGCCATAACTCATTTAAAATGCCAAACTGTGTTGAAAGGATCTAGTTGCAAACCGTGACATGCCATAGGAACAACATTGGAAAACACACTGCATATACATAAGGGAGGAAGGAACATGTAAAAAGTCTTCTTAGTACTTAAATCCTTCATAAGACAGCTTTTGTCCTGAGGAGAAAACTGTACTTGCAGTGTGTGAGACATGACTGACACTTGGCCTGACAGATGTAAGTGTGTGATAGAACATGCTAGGGGAAACCAGGTGATGAAAGCTGTTACAAGTTTCCTTAAAAGGTCTCCTGTTGCCTCTAGGTGTGAGTGTATGTGCATCTGCATAATGAGACTTTATTCCTGTGTGTTGTGAGTCTTTGCGTGTGCTTATGAATAGTTTTGTGTATGTTCCTGTGTATGAATTTGGTCAAGAAGCCTCCTCCTCTCTAGAGAACCAAATGAGGGCCTTAATTATTTCGAGCTTGAATTTTAGCAGCGGTGGCCTAAAGGTTAAAGAAGCAAGCTTGTGACCGAGAGGTCGCCGCTTAAACCCCGAACCGACAGGATCAAATCTGGGTGGGGAAAGTGACCCTCCCTCATCCACCACCACTGAGGTGCCCTTAAGCAAGGCCTTTAACCCCAACCTGCTCAGTGGCAGCAGATCAGACCGGGGTTGTACTGGGCAGCTTCCAGGTATGAATGGAACTGTTTGGATGTGACACGTCGTTTCAAATGACAATTTGTTCTCAGCCGACTTACCTGGATAACCTCACTGTTGAAAACATTCCATTCACATTTTAATGATATGTGCACAAAATAATACCACAGCCACAAAACCTTTACACTTGTGCAAATTATATCTGTTTGCACAAAACATTTTTACACATGCAAATAATACCTGTGTACTCAAAACCTTTTTCACACATGCACAAAATAATTCTACAGCTGAACATAATTTTGCAAAATATTATCAACCCTTGTTTAATTCCATACTTCTCCATCTACACAACAACAGACAAAGCACTAGCAAACAGCTTTTTTCCTCCACCCCACGCTGTGAATTCCTTACATTCACTAGACCTGAGGGGAAGTCGGAATGAGAGCGCTCGTCACAAGTGTGTTATGTTTCCCCTGCTCTCCTTTTTACAGCGCTCTCCTGTGCTTATTTTAAAAGCATGCATGTGTGTGTGTGTGTGTGTGGCTCTAATTCATTGCTTCTATTCTAAAAGTGCTGTTAGAGTGAGTGTAAATAAGTATAATGTTGCCGCAGAGCTCCTATGTAGCCGTAAATAATGTGTGGTAAAAGGTGGCAAGACTGGGAGGGCGGTACATCTACTGCTTATTTTATGGCTCCCATGTGAAGGAATATGCACATATAGATTTGTAAGCCAAGCCGCACTCACTCACTCACGCACGCACGCTCGCTCGCTCGCTCGCACGCACACACGCACGCTCGCACGCACACTCGCACGCATGCACGCACACACGCAAGCATGCACGCACACTCGCAAGCACGCTCGCACGCACATGATTACATAAGAGAGAGCGGGAGTGTGTTGAGTTAGGGGTCCTTGGTCTGACTGCAGCTACTTGAGACACGGCAGGTACGTGCCTTGCCCCCCCCCAACAGCTCAAATTTCCTAAACCAAACTTCTTTTGTCTCTGTCTCTCTCTGGCCCGTCCCCTTGCATATTATCTTCTTTCATCATGTGAGTGTTTGCTCTGGTCTTTTCATCATAATAAATAATTTACAAAGATTGACACGAACATACACAAATAGCAGCAAATAAACGGAAAAGGACACTTCTTTGCGTGTTTTAGTGTTTCAACGTTTAATCTCTCGACATCCCAAAAAACCTTTGAAGATGCAACCCACCGTGGATAAGAGGCATACAAAAACAATGTGTGTGTGGAGTTTTTTCAAACGCTATGAGACCAAATCACAGAATAATGTACAGAGTGCAGAGGTCACAAATTGGGCAAGTCACAAATTGGGCAAGTAATAGGTTCCGTATGCTTTTAATGGAGTAGTTTGTACTAAGCCCACACTTTTGTGTACTAGTGTGTGAGAAATATGAAACCAGAGCTCAAGAAAATCCTGCCGACTGTACTTCTGCATACCCGGGAAATCGCTGTGTGGTTTCAGAAAGTTACATAAATTGACAGTGCAGCCTGCTCAATTCCAACATCAGAAAGATTAGATGGGAGTAGTGATGCTTTGAAAGATATCTATTTTTTAGAGGTTAGAGAAAACATTGCATGGTGAGAGAAGTTTTAGTTTTGGGGACTTATTATCCTCCCACTCTCTGCGTCTTTCTTTTCACAGTAATCCACATTTAAAAGGAATGACCCTCTGGCAAAAGCTCCAGGCTTAAACGTCCATGATATTTCCTTTTAATGCGTCATTGGTTTAATTGGGCTTCCATATCAATGCCCCTCAGGCCAAACTTCGCACTCCAAAACATTACTGTTTGTCTGCCAAATGGCTCATTATAGTGATGAGGTTTGCTTTTGGTATTTTTGCAATACAGTTTAATAACATATCAAAGGAATTAGATTGTTAGCTGAGCTCTAACTACTGCCATTCCCAGGGGCCGAATGGTACAACATTTCGACCATGGCAATTCCGTCCCTCATCGGCCAAATTTCAGACAGGGACGTAATGTGTTTTATAATTGCAAAAATCAAGCTCACATGGCACCAGTGTTATGCGGTGTTCTTACAGACTTTCATAAGTAAATAATACAACAACAACAATATTGGTTAACTTGACACTCTTGGCTGCACCAGCCTCACAGACATTAGTCTTTTTCTTCCTTATTTATTTGGCAATTCTTTCCCTCTTTTAACTTTTTTTCTTTCCATTTGGCACATAGGTTATACTTGTTATTTCACTTGAATTTGTGCAACTTGAATTACAATCCCTGAATTGTCTATGGTACTGATTATGACTAAACATTGAGCCTTTCCCCCTACACACACATGCACATGTTGATATGTATGAAATGCAAATCTTGCCGTCCATATTGAATTTCTATACGTTTTTTCTTTCTTTTCTACAGCAGCCCAAATCGGCTCAAGAGTGCATTGGCCCTTCTAGCATTTGCTAGAACTTACAGATTGCCAATTCGCCCATGGCTATGCCCTTTTTCTACCAAAATGAGTATGTACATGCATGTTTTTGAATGCGGAAAAACCCACTCAAAATAGGCGATAGACTTAGCAGACGAGTATGCCTTTCTGTCTGTTGGAGGTCACAAACACACCACAAATTAGGGTTTGTAAGCACTAGAAAGCAGCATGGAGACCAGGGAAAATGTTACATTGGTTACTTAGGAGATGGGCTCTGGGAGTTGCTGGTTTACTACTGCATTCTAATTAGTTAGCTTGTTAGTTTTCTTAGGTCCTAACCCTCTCAGAACACCATGGTCACATCACATTTACATTACACAAACTAACCGATTTGCATTCTTACACCTTGTAGGTTGAAGTGGTCTATTAAGAGTCTTCCCCACATATTCTTAAAGATGCAGGCCTGGAACAACCTCATTGGTAGAAACATTGGATGAATCCTTAAAAACGCAGATTTCTTCCAATGTATTTTTCAACATCCAATGCCCAAACATAAAGATAAGAGATTATTAAGCATTTCTGCTCTGACAATGACATGAAAAGTGATAACAAACATGTCTATGCACGCGCACACACACACACACACACACACATACACACTCACACACACACACACACACACACACACACACACACATACACACACACACACATACACACACACATACACACACACACCACACACAAGCTTTCACAGATCAAAACACCCACACTGCTCTTTGGCAGCAGAATGTGTGTCTTTTCAGTTGCTGGTGATGACAGATTATGGTCATCATGGCCTTCCCTCAGGGGATATGACTCATTAGATAAACACATGATCGAGCCAGCAATCACATTAACACTTTACATCACAGCCTGTGAGTCCGCACAGTCCAGCACTGTGGTATTATCCATTTTTGACAGATCACATTAAGTCAGAATACAGCAGACTTGGTGTAAATCTCTCATGATGTGTTAAGCAGCTGTTGCTAGCCTAATTCAGCACAACCAATGGATTTCAACTGTGGCCGACATTAACGACATTAAAAGTACAAAAACTCCACATAAACTTCCTAATCCACTACTGCAGGCTAATAGGCCTCTTTCACCAAAGACATGTTTGACTAGGAAAAGTACAGGTGTGAATAATCAAATGAATGATGGCTGAATTCCATTTGGCTGCTTGGGTTTTAGGGTCCTGACATTATGCATGCTGGGTTACTGTCACACTATCATGACCAACTGATAAGAACGGAGCCATCATTGATGTTATTAGAAACACCTGTAATATTTTAACTTTTGACCAAAACTATAGATCTACACATGCTAGCTCCGATGTTAGCTTGGCGTGACTGTCATTCAAACTCAGTAAAAGCATGCAATTCTGTGAGCTAGCTTTCTCTGGTTTGAAATAAAGCTGCAATGTAAGCTCCGCTCCAATGCCAATGTTATACCAGTTAAAAATGCTTTGAACATCTTTAACCCGTGTCTTGCCGTCATGCTTCAATCCCAACCTCATGAGTGCCGTGTGATTTTAATGAAGCAGAACAAACTGGCAGAGAAAGATTGAGAAAGAGAGACAACAGAGAAATGGGAAAAGAAAAGAAGAAGACACATGATTGATTTCTCCTCTCTACTCTGCCTTTGTTCTAAGTCCCTTGTCAAATGCCTAAAACGTAAAACATATGTTAATGTGGTCAGACAGGAAAATGAAGGAATGAAAAATATAAAAAAAGAGAGAAGATAATGGTGACAAATGTTGATGCTGAATTTTGCATCTTGTGCAGAGACAGTGAATATCCAAGTGTTTAAGATTCAGTGGATGTTTGTCTGCGTGTGGAGGTCACCCTAATCTGGCATTCCCAGACCTTCCTCGACAGGCTGAGGAAGGAGGCTCTGGCGAGTCCACACAGCATTCCGGGATAAGAGAAAAACATGCTCTGGTTTATTGGCATTTCTTTAAACAAATCACAATAATCTTAGGCGGCTGTAAGCATCGCACGGATCAACAGCGCCTCCGTACAATAGCCTCGGGAAGGAACTTCGTTGAGTGAAACGTGTACATTCAAAGGTTGTTTTAGTCTGGCAGCAGAAAACTCAACATGAAACTCAACATGAAATCTAGCTAGCTCTCTGGGTTTACCCTGCAGAGACCTGGGTAGCAGTTAACAGTAGCCTTTTTAAATCGACCGGGGTTTAAAATGCAATCACAAGGAAAGCAGAAGGGGATGAACATCCGACCAAAATGAAAGACATCCAACGGAATCTGCGGCGGCAACTGAACAATCCCAGAAGAGTAATGTTGTAAATATAGACTAAGGTCACCCTGCCAAAAAGAGCTGCTAACTTTATTTGTCTGCATGGTTTTTCCAGTTTTTGTAAGATGATGGTCTAAATACGGTCTTAAAGGGACTAAGTATATACAGTATGAAACAAAAGGAGAGGCCTGAGAAAGTGAGGGAGGAGGAGAGCTTTGTGTAAGGTGAGCTGAGAGCTTGGCATGTTGCCTGAGGGAGATGAATGCTTAAAATGACAGCCCACTCCTTTGCATACCACAATGCTTTTTTACCCCTTTGAACAGCAGGTTCTATTGACTTCACCACTACCAGTAGGTTGGTGTCAATCATCTCAAAGACAAATTGTCACTATGCTCAGCTACTTGATGTAAAGTTTTTGTTATGATAAGTGACTAAAAAACGTGCTTTGGCACCAGGGGTGGAGCTGGCGGATTGGCTTCTGGGGCTTCAACCCAGAATGTTTTCTTAAAAGCCCTGGATCTTTTAGGCCAACTTCACTGTCTTTCAGAGGTTGTAGCAAGCTCCGTTTTAAAGCTAGAGTGAAGATATTGGATGAATGATAGATTTAAAATAAACTAGATGAGTGAGCTAAGGAATCCATTGGTTTCATGGTGTTATGCTAGCTTGTTGGAAAGGGGGGAAAATAACGTTCCAAAGTTAGGCTAAATTTTGGCAAGTGAAAAACTAGCATTGACATTTTCAAAGGCGTCCCCTGACCTCTCACCACAAGATATCTCATTGGAAACGGGTTCTAGGATGATGGTACTGTATTTTTTGTTAAGATAATACTTGTATTAATGCAGAACTTTTACTTGTCTTGGAGGATTTTTTTATTTGTTCATATTTATTATAAAGCTCTGGACAGCTGTCAACTGTTTTCATTAGAGACTACTTTCTATTGAAGTTTGACTGCTGCTAGTCTCAATGGAAATTTTTCAAAACAAGCAAGCCAGACCTTTTATTGAGCGCTGGTGGTCATGTGGCTCCCCTTAGGCAATTTTCCATGTCTTAACTGCATCACTGCGTGTATGAAATGCCGTAATACAGAGGCATGTTTTGGATTGAGATCATTTTGGGCATAAACAAGCACACCATTTATGATGAGCTGTGACTGCCTAGGTGCTAAATTGACTCACCTGGGATCAGTGCCCAAACGTTTGTGCAAAGAAGCTCTTCTTTGGCGGAGAAGATTAACAGAGGGACTTCTTTTAAGTTCTGCTTACAGCTAGTAAACCTGTGTGAGACTTGAACACGTAAGACCTTACACATGCCAAGCACAGTGAGGCTATTCCGCATGAAAAAGGAACTGCAGAGTTTAAGACAGTCATGAAAATGCCACAGCAAGATTCCTGTCAGCTACAGTGGTTCCATCCTTGGGAAGGTTCTTTGTGTCCACCTATTGCGTAGTGTCCTGTGGGAATTATGAGAGACACGTGGGCTCTTTGAAACACATGAATAGCCAGAACTGTTGGAAAGAAGACTTCACCCCCTCCTGCTGTCATACATTTGTCTCTCAGTTGGCCGGTTAGATTCCAATTATCAACAGGAGAATTTCTAACCCTTCCACGCAAGTGTATGTCTGTGTACAGTTACTGACCTGCACATTTTGCATGCCTGGCTTCTGAACAACATGTGCAAGTTTGTGTGTTTTTGGTTTCTGTTGAGTGTGTCTTTTTATGTATGTGTGCATGTGTGTGTGAGAAGGTTTCTCCTGCTTGCCCCTGTGTGTGTAAATGAAGAACAGTTTATCAATCCCATTGTTGCAGTCTAATGAAATGAAGTGTGCTGGGATTTTGCTGGAGCTTGGAGACCCATCGCAGCACACTGTATGGCTATGTGTGTACCAGCTGCCTGCCAGACCGAAAGAACATTGTGTGCCTGAGAACCAGCAACTATACTGTATGTAAAACCCTTTTTACCAGCCGTGATAGGATGCTGGTATTGTTTCCGTCTTGTGCTTGTATAGTTTTTGATTGCCAGACCTTCCTCTACAATGCTGTGGAGGAGGTTCTGGCTAGTCCACACAACATTCCGGTATAGGAGGAAAACGTGCTCTGGTTAATTGGCATTTCTTTAAATCAATCACAATCATCTTGGGCATGCTGGACGCAATGATGGTGCCGCTGCAAAATAGCTTTGGGAAGGAACTTGTTTTGGTGGAACACGTTCTTCTTAGGGCTGTAAGGCTATGGAAAATAAAACCAATGAACCTCCATGAACCTGTTGCGGAGTAAGAAGGCAGAATCGTGACACACCCCTTCCAACTCCGAGAGTTAGTAGTCCTTATCTGTCCAGATCTAATGCTACCACATCTTTAAATTTTCATTAATATCAGTCCTTTTGGTGCCTTATTCCTGTTTTGTCTGGTAAATTTAGCTTACTGTAAAGACGACTAAATGCGAAAGGGGGGAGCACCGGTAACACTAACGGAGGTGTACCTAACGTTTCAAAGGGCCGCTGTTCCGTATTGGGTGCCTGGATCGGTTTTCTGACGGTTCAGTAAACTGCCGTTAGCGTCCTTAGCACCGGAATGAAGTGCTGACTGGGATGTGCGAGCTGGCTGGGGACTGACTGTGGATGTGTCCCTGCAGACTGGGGCTGGTTCAGCTCTCATCCCGACTGAAGCCTTGCAGTGCCACGTTACCTGCTTAGAATTACATTAGCATTAGCTAGTTTTCTGCAGCTTTACTGTAGGCACAAAAACACTTTTCTTCTTCGGCCCCCCTATAGGTTGGGAGTGGATTTGTCCATTACTGTGACCATTACCATTATTCTTATGTCTCATTCCAACGAGTTAATGAACCACTGAAACTATTTTGGAAACATTATTTTAAAGTACGAAAGAATCTTCGGTGTTGGATCCATCAACATTGAAATCAGTCAATATCAATAAATAAGGTCTCTATTCTATAACTTTGTAGCAAAGTGGGTTATAATCAAAGAAAAAACAATGCCATGTGGAAGAAAAAATGTTATATCCCCCCCACCAATAAAAAAAGAATCAAGGTTTGTATCGAATCATATGTCAAAAATCGTGATACAAACCGAACCCCGAGTTTGGTGTATCGTTACAGCCCTAGTGCTTATTCAAAAGTAGTTTTGGTCATGCGGCAGAAAACTCAGATTCATGAGATAGCCTAATTAGCTGTTTAGTTTGATAAACTTGCAGAGATCTGAGTAGCAGTTAACCATCGTGCTCCTAAATCGACTGGAGTTTAACCCTAACCCTATGACAACAAAAAGAAAGCAGAAGATGAGGGACGTCCAGAGGATCTTCTGGCGGCCCCGGAGCAATCCCGTAAATGAATCGTCTGTGTGTCTGTGTGTGTCACAGTGTTTTGAGGCTTTCAAATTATCTTTTACACAAACTTGAGAGTGTAACATAATTTAAAAATGTAACCTGTTATACAAACATTTGATGTCAATGGGGAGCTCGTTCCATTATTTAGGAGGCAGGGGAGCAAACAGTCGGGATATTGTTGTGTGATTAGATGTCCCTCGCAGTGAGAGAGCAGACAGCACATGTTACAAAGTTTTAATTGTCTACAAGGAAAAATGTGTTGCCATGTGAGAAAATACAGGCAGGCTGTGAAGTTAACACACACACACACACACACACACACACACACACACGCACACACACACACACACACACACACACACACACACACACACCTTGGCTGAGAGTTACACTGTTACATAACAGTTATTATAGGATCCCACAAATCATTACACAGGCTGTTGTTGTTTGCTGCAGCGTCCGCCCTTCAGACCAGAGGCGGTTTAGAACCGAGAAGCCCCAAATCAGTCATTTTCAGTATGTGTGTCACGTTGGTGTCGCCACTGCCACGCCCTCTGTATTAGACTAGGGGCAGGTCCTGAGTGTATTCATTCCAATGGGAGAATTGAACATGAACATATTATGACTTATTCTTTCCCCCCACAGTCACCAAAGTAAATGTACAAAAATTTACAATTTTTCACAAGCCACATATATCCCAATCATACTGACACTCAAACTGTACTTTTCAGATGGAAAATTCAATTTCTATGAGACCTTTTTTGTCTCAGCAACAGAGATCTGGCCCATGGATAGGCTGAAGTCACAGGCACGGATCACTTCTTTTCACAGACGTTTAGCTGAGATCTGAGATGCGTGGGATTTCCCCCTCCATATCCCTGCCTCTGCTGAATTATTTTTATCCCCGCCGGGGACAAAATGTACCCCCACCCCCACAAAGTTTTCACTGCTACTTCACCAATAGACCATATGTTACAGTATATACCTAAAATAGAAGTATTTTAAACTAAGTAAAGCGCTGTAACTTGAACAGTCTATAGTGCGGTAGAACGACAAAATCCGAGCGGCAGTTGCTGGATGAATTTAGCCGCTACAGAGCCCCGGGACGCCGGCTACCAGTGACAGTTGTTTAACTGCTAATAGGTTACAGCGAGCCGGGAACAGGCACGGCCAGATGACAGTCCTTTCAAGGGCCATGGTAGTTGAGTTTAGCCGGAAAAGGTGAGCGCCATGCGGCGATTGCATTTACAAGTTTAGACACCAAAATAACTAGTTCAATTTAGGAAATATTTGGTGGTTAATACACTCCTGAGGCACAAACCTGCGTTTCCTGTGAGAAAGCGGGTTTTTTTTCGCTGCAAAGTGAACTCCACTAAACGTCTTGAAAGCATATTGTTTTATGTTGGCAACACATTTTGCTACTTCATTTTTTAGATTAGTTTCCTTTGAAAATTGAAGTTCATAAATAAGTGGTTTGGCATAGCTGTCCGAGAGGCACTATAGCCATGGTAGGCCTATTGAAAGGGGAATTTAATTTATGTTGCTGTTTTTTTCTGTTGTGCATGTTAAAAAAACATACCGCCTTCTGCTTTTTTTAATAAATATATATATATATACTTATAAAAGCACATGTCTGTGTGGCAGGCTTAGCTCAGTTGGTAGAGAAGCCTTAAATGACCAACAAAAAACACATCTATTCGTTTTTCTTTACAGAAGTGTGTAATAGCATCCTGAGCACAGAATGAAACAAAAAACGTAACGTTGACTTATTGTGTGTAACTTAAGTTAACTAAAAAAACTTATTTTAACCTAAACTCTTATCTTTCCTTAAATTGTTTTGTTGCCAAAACCTAAACGAATAGTTTTGTTTCGATGTACTATGTAAACAACGTGTTTAAAACTGTGACTGAGTCACAATTTGCTTGGCGCTAGTGCGGGTATTTGTGACCCGGTAGAAAAACACTTCTCTCAAACGTATTAGACATGCACTTTAGTAGCAACAACATTATTCTTTGGGAGACAGGGTTAACCATGCATTTGCATATATTGCGTTTGGAAGTTACCAGCATAGTTTCAGAATGTAATTTGATTCTGCTGTTGCATGTTCATGCATACTCGTGATCAGTGTTTAAGTATGCCTTGGTAATTGGTGTCTACTATATAAATAACTTACATTTCTATTTTGTCTTCCAGAAAATCTAAGACCCACAGACATCAACTGTAAAAGGAGCCTCAATGCTAAACCTGAGGCGAGCAACCAATGGAGTGTAGTTCAGGTCCAGATGTGTTGAATTAAATCCTTCTGTTGCATCCAAGAATGCCTTCTGAGGCTGCACTGGCTCATAAATCAACATGCTCTATATCCAGAAAAGACATTGCACAGACAGACACAGCTTACTTTTGCTGTTTGCCACTACCTCTTTCTTAACCTCTGCTGCTTTTTACACAATGACTCAGCAAACACACTTAGAAAAAAATCCAAAGCCAAAATGTTGTAAAGAAGGAAGAGTAAGTGGTGAAGAGCAAAATAATGTGTCTGGATAAAGGGAGAGCAGTGAATGGGGCTATAATTTCCATGCAAATTAACCATGTGGTATAAATCTTGTACATTTTACAGCTTTATGTTCCTCATGCAACCATACCGGAAACTGTTTTTTTTCTCTCTCACTCCCTAATCTGTACAGTATGTGGATAAAAAGCACAAAATCATATATTTGAATGAGCCACTAATTTTAAATGTGGGATTATATTTTGACCTTTAAAATACCTACTAGTAAAGCTCATGAAAAACCATTGCTACTTTTACGAGTAAGTGACAGTTGGTAAGATATGAAAATCCAATAACTTATCTTTGTATCTTGGTTTTATAGAAGCTTGAACCTGCTATCATTTTCCATCATCAATGGCAGGTGTAGAGTTGGACAACGTTAATTATTCTTACCTATAAAATGCAACACATTGCATTGTGGGATTGTTAGTAGAAACTAGGAGAAGGTCCTTCCCTGAAAAAATGACCCCATAGGTTGTTTGTATAAGGAGTTTATTACGACCCATATTTACGTTTGGAGTTAGGTAGTAATAATGATGAGAGGAAAACAGGAAGTCCGGTAATGCCCAGAAGGTCTGTTTAGTGCGGGCAGTGGGGGTGGTTGTTGGGTCAAACAAACACAGGACTATGACCCAGGAGACAACTGCTCATGTCCTGTTTGAAACTAAAAGACAACGACGCGTTATTTTAACTTACGCAACAAAGGTAACCAGGTAGGGAAGTGAAGTAACGCAAATAATGCACTGATTATCACCCAAACTAGACAATCTATTCCTAAAAAAGTAGTTTTTCTGCCTAAACACAACCAAACTGTGACCATTTCACAACGGTAACCTTAGGTTTTAATCCTCTAAAGTCAAACATACTTTGTGTCTTATACATCCAGATCAATACAGTGTAGAGTCTTTTTTTCTGTTTAGAAGCAGAGAAATGCCTTTCAAGTTGAAGTCCTCTAACAGTTTTAGGCCATCCAAAAACTGTTTTAATCTCTTGTGGAACTACAGTCTTTTTGTAACATAAATATATAATTATGAATTTCAAAATCAACTCACAAATCTTTGTTTTTCTTCTTGACATCTCAATCAAGCATCATGTCTTGTTGTTAGCTTCGTAGCCAATTGCTCCAAGTTTTCAGCCATCTATTTGGTGTCTTTGTAGCTTTTGCAGAAGTTTAGTTATCTGGACAGTGACTTTTCTGAGACTTATTCCTAAGTGATACATCCCTGACTGAACAACATTTAGTCATCTTTCTGATGTTACTGTATACTTATATATAACTATGTAAAGAAAAATCCTCTGTTTACTTCAGATATGATCCAAGATGGCACTGACTGATGGCTCTATGGACCAATCACATGCAGTATCTATGTATTGGGAAATAGACACAAAGAGGCCAGGAGGCCCCCTGGAGGCCTGGAGGCTGAAATGAGTGTGATTTGGCCTGCTGATAGCAGACAGTAAATATATCAGAGATGACATAACTAATCTTTCTGGATAAAAGCATATTGACTTTTCTAGGGGGAAAAAAACCTAAATAGTTTGATATTTTTCTTTGCCTTGATTGCAAGGAATGGGGAGAACAATTATGAAAACCTCAAAGGTTTAGATTTTTTATGTTCTCTGTGTGATTTTAATTCATTTTTGTGAAATTGTATTATAGTTTAGTCAGTTCTTTTGTCTTCATAGTCATGTAACAATGTATACATTTATTTGAGATCCATGCTGAATACATGTCCTTATAGCCCAAGAGTCTCCTGAACAAAATGATGTCTATAACGTCATTGTGCACAACAGGATTGAGGTTACCCAAACATTATTAGGAGACAAGGCAAACCAAAGACGAAAAAATGGCTCAGACCTGGGAATAGTGACGTTACATTCAGGTATGATGATGTGTTGATATCCTGCTAGGGTCGCTAAATTAGGAAATGTTCCTGTGGGTCGTGTCAGACTATATGGTCGAACAGGTTGGAACACTTGTTAGAAAGTAATTTATGTGCCATTGAAACACTTTGTTTTCTGTTTTTATGTGACAGCACTATACAGTTGATATACACTCAAATAAAATGGAGGAAGGTGAATGTAAAATGATTTAAGATACATCATTATCACATTATTAAGTTGACATGTCTCAAAAGTGTGCAAAGAGCTAACTATTAACACAGGACATGTTTCATCACTGGGGTTTACTGTTGTTCACATGTTTGTGGTTAGTAGATTGCTGTCATATCAGTGATGTAAAAGTATATTCTCAACATAACAACACAGTTTGTGTTTACCAATTTTAAAGGATGTGAGGGAGACTCACTTTACAGTCAGGGTTCACTATATAATTAGTGTTGATGAAAGAGTCCGAATGCATCTGCTGTCTCTACATTACATGTAATTGTAAATCCACGCTGACACATTCTCACAGTGCTGGGGCTTAGTTGTGGAAGTGTCAGACAGGAGATTAGGGGTTTCAACCCATGTGGTTTCTGAGGATCTCTCGTTTAATCAGATAGATTAATGTCTTTATTTTGAAAATGTGGTCATTGGATTGCATCATGTGTAGCACTAAGTGTAGGTCACTGTATGTAACGCAAGAGATCTGTTGGTTTAGTTTGTTTTCCAAAGGGAATTAATTTGTAGCCTTATTTCACTGGGTGTCCCTTTAAGATAAGTAAACCCTATTCCTGTTAAGGCGAGTCTATGCCACTTTTAAAAGGAGACAGAACCATTTCAGTCAATGGTTGAGGCTGTTCAGCTGAAGTTAGTCTCGCTTTAATGGCCATATCTTAGTTGTCTGTGGTTAATCTTTCCTTAATTTGGCCTGAATAGAACATAATTCCTTAGTCAACAACAATCACGGAATTCTACCAAAGTGAAGGTAAAATCTGGACAGCAATTTAAAAACAAATGAAACACTAAGGGATGATTGTGTGATAAATAGCTGAGAATGACCTTTTGAATAGTAGCTACTAAGACAAAAAAAGAACATATCTTTAGTTTGGGGATTTTTATTGTAAATATGTTTTACGTAAGAACAAAAGCAAAAATATAACATTTTAAGCAACTCTTTCTTTGTACCGTGTTTACAGAGCACACAACATGCCCATTACATGTTTGAAAATACATAATGCTTCATTGGAATTTGCACTTGCCAAGAAAATGTTAAGGAAATGCATGGGGAAAATGTATCATAAACTCCGACCCATGGGTATATATATTGTGAAACATTTCATGAGCCTTTTCATAAATGTGTTGTGTAAAAACCTGACAAAAAAAGCAAAGTTACCACATTTGCCACTCTATATTTGAATTATGACGTTATGTACTCTTTCTTTACATTTTCTTAAAAAAAAAAATCAAAATCACAGAAATCACTAGAAGAAAACAGTATTGCAGTTCTTCTTTCAGATGCATATACAGTATTTACATACATTCTTGGGCTCTCATACGTCACCCATTCAGAAAATGTTTTTTTTCTGATTGTATGGAAGGAATGCCTGACATGGATAATGCACTTCTTCCATACAGCGTCTCATTCAGCTGCTGCTCATTGTAGGTTTCACCAAATCAAACACTTCAAAAAAAAACTCCGTTCCAGTTCAAACTTTAACATTCTTTTCTTCAAGCATTTTCAATACTGAATGTTTTCAACTGATTCTCGACTCTATGGCAAAGGAAACCATGCCGGAACTCTGTGCAGCAGGCATTTTGCACACTCCCATGACACATTTGGTTTAATTCAATTGAGATGCACAATGACGCGCACTAAGCAATCTATGTAGGTTAATTTGTAATGACAAAAAAAGCAGTCACTGTTCCCTTACAGTACTAGACAAAGGCATTTCATTTCATGGCAAGCGATCTAATATGTTCAAGACCAAAGACAGATAATAGTGTTTTTAAATGCTCCTCAATTTCCACTATACCTTTGACTTATACACTGTAACAAGTAATAAGACCAGAGTAAATGAAAGGGACTCATAAAGATTCCCTTTGATTTGTTATTTGATGCTGTAAAGAAAAAACATTCCAGTCTCAACAAAAGGCAAACAAGTACAACAAGAATCCAGTTTAATTTGATATGCAAATCATTTCTTTTGTGAATTTGTTGAAGGAATAGGAAATAAAACTTGATTTGGTAAGAGAAGAGCCATATTTTACTCAATGCTTCTACAAGAAAGGTACAACATGTTTCATGTGAGTCTACATATCTTTTGAAAGAAGACATATAGCACATTCAAAAAGTTGAATTTAAAAGCAATAAAGCACTCCCTTTTCAAATTCAGTAGACTCAGGCCTTCTTCGGGTATGAGCAGTATCTTACGGTGCCTTTCTCTTCTCTACTTGTGCTACTGTTATGCTACGTTTCATCACGCACTATTATTCTGTAATTGCCATTTGTGGCAACAGGGGCCGCTATTCAGCAAAAGTCACATTGGCTCGTTTTCACATATTTATTTCCGTGGTCCGAGGTAAATTAGTCATTAGATGTTGTAATGGCACAAAATTCCAGTCTCAAGAAATGGGCAACGGGTGCAAAACAAATCCACTTAAATGTGATATGTAAATCATTCCATTTCATTTGATATGCATTCATCTGTATAGAACTAAATCTATAGACAGAAGAGGGAAAGAAAAGGTTTTGATTTGGCAGAAGAGGAGGCAAGAGTTTGGGTATGCTCAACACCAATGTGAGAATCAATGTGTCCGACTGATTCCCACTGACACCTTCACTTGTGCCTCTCAGCATGGGAAATTACCATCTTGCATTATTTCACATATTTCTTTTGACAGCAGTTACATTAAGTCAATAAAGTGACATGAAGCAATACATGATATGGCATCACAAAACCAGAAAACAAATATTGTGATATGTCATGAGTTATACGAGTCATGAGAGACTGAACAACAGGCATACATTTTTTATAAAAATAATCCAATAAATTGGATGCAGCTGCACCCCGATTTGTTTTGATTCAAACAGACCATAGTCATGTTCTGATACGATCTCTCGACCAGATGAGACAAAAAAAAGTGTTACAGAACAGTGAATCAAATCAGACTATAACTACACAAAATACTGCGTGTGGGCAGACAACCAGAAATGTCATGTGTGCCAGTGCAAATTGCAGAGTGACATGATCTTTGTTGGTGAGCAGTAATTCAACATGAACATTACCATTGTTCTTGGGTTTGAGATTACTACAATGTTTGTTTCCTGTAATGAGGCTCAAAGGCAACGAAGACAAATACTCAAAGCTACAGGAATGTTGATGCATCATTTAATCTGCCGTCTATAGAAGAAGAATTAAACCAAGGCCCCAACAGTTCCCAATGTCCAGTAAGCTCTTGTTGTTGGGCAACAAATTAATTTTTAAGCCATTGAGCGATGAGTTGTTGCTTTTTACTTTAAACATCATTTGGCTCCAGGAAAGTAAGAAAAATGTTTTTTTTTTCGAATAGTAGCAGACCCCTTAGTGATGCATTTTGTAATTATTTATATAAGGCTTTTGACTCCAGCAATAACAATAACACACACCTCAACGTGTAAAAATACTCTGAGTAGCAAATCTTTCTTCAAATTAGATCAGCTACAAGATTTGATCGAGACAAAAAAAAAAATTGTAATATACAAGAAGCTTATTCCACCTGTGAGGGTGTTGTGTCAAGTAACAGTTTTCTGTTTAACGTTAGTTTTTACAGTCTTTTCCTCGCCACCCAATAAATTAGAACAGTACCATGAATGTACGTCACATGTACACATTTGGACATAAACACCCCCCCCCC
>NC_048413.1:23996127-24030813 GCF_013103735.1 Etheostoma cragini
CCCCCCCCCCCCCCCTTCCCCTCCTCTCCGCTTAGCGTCAGTCTGTCAGAGTAGGGTCAGAGGAGTCAGTTTGCAGAGCGTCCTGTCCTGCTGCTTCGGGGAAAGCGGTGGACTTTGAGGTGTTTGGACAGGTGATCGCTGCGGGCAAACTTCTTTTCGCAGACGATGCACTGGTATGGCTTCACTCCTGAGTGGGAGCGCCGGTGTCGGGACAGCTCGTCAGACCGGGAGAATCTGCCGGAGGAAACCCAGGATGTTACTTATCAAATGTATTTATAAGCATCTTTAGCAATACTTTCCCAATCATTACTTCCAATGTACACTCTGTAATGTAAAACACTGACATTTCACAAAGGAAAAATGAACTATTTCTCTGTCATTTTTAAATACTTCCACCTCTGTGCATAAATCAACGCGTTAGTATATAGCACATATACAAATTAATGGATGCAGCCATGCTTCAAGCTGCCAGATCACATTAAAGCCATGTCAAGCTATTATATGGGGGTAATCTGAGAGGTGTGACGCTATGTATGCACTAGACATACATTTTGCCCTGTGTCTTCTCTGTGAAATTAAAGAGCCCTCCCATATTTAGCTCAACACATGAGCACTGCAAATCCAAGACCAGTCTATTCCTGGCCTGCTCTGCTCTAGTCTCTATGGGCTCCAGTTAGCTTGGCTCTCATGACAGTGAAGGGTTAAGGGGATGTTAGTGTAGTGCCTGTTATAAAGGTGCGTGAGTGTCTGTGAGTGTGAATATACTGGTACTAAGCGCTTGCAAACTCTCATGCACATACAGGGGCGTAGCAGCAATTTCTGGGCTCTGTAGAAAGACATTCTTATGGGCCACTTCCCGCATCCACGGCTATTCATTATTCATCTTTTTGGGCTCTCCTCACATGCATGCATTATGTGAAAATCTATGTATGTATGAGATAATATGAGTGTGAGTATGTATATATATATGTATGCTTGAGTAAGTATACATATGCGTGCTTAGTATGTAGGTGCGTGCTTGAGCATGTACGAATGTGTATGCTATTTATGTACAGTACGTGTGAATAAGTATGTATGTATGTGCGAATAGTACAAGGTTGGGAAGGATGGTTTGGTCAAACAAAGGACTTTCGACCGGAGGATCCGTGTTTGTGTCTTGAAACTTTTGGGACTTTTTTACCTTGACTTAATATAAGACGGAATAATTTTAACTCCACCAAATTCAAAATAAATGGACACAAATTTCAGGAATTTAATTTTTGCTTTCATCCAAAGTGACTTATAATTGCTATATATGTTTGAGATCACACACCTCTGGAGCAACTAGGGGTTAAGTGTCTTGCTCAGGGACACATTGGTTGATGTATCGCAGTGGGAATCAAAGCCAGATCTCCCACACCAAAGGCATGTGTCTTAGCCACTGCGCCATCACCACCACCGTTTACAGACACAACAATTCAAATCTAACTCTTTAACTACTGGAATAAACATTTCACTGGATATAATCATTGGATCAACTTAAATGACTCAACTTTCTTTTACAATATTTTTTTAGAAGACTTTTTTGTGGTAAAGTCCAAACTTTCTTCCAATTAGTGTTACATTCAAAATTACTTTACTAACTACTAATTCTACTCGATTCCATCTGAATCGCCCATCATAGGAATAACATGACTGCAAACAACATCGCAACTCCTCGTCGGCGGATGGTCGCAGTTTAAGATATTGTGAATTCAAACAAAACTGCTTGATTTGGTTTAGGAAAAGATCTTTTTTTCAGGTTTGGGTTAAAGTAAGCTTTATTATTAAGGATGTAAGCTTGCACATGTATGTATGTATGTATGTATGTATGTATGTATGCATGCATGCATGTATGTATGTATGTATGTATGTATGTATGTATGCATGCATGTATGTATGTATGTGTGTATGTATATAAGTAATCAGTTTTAACCTAGGCTACTTCCAATACATATATCTGTGTGTGTCTGAATATATCAGTTAAGCTGTTAAAATCAAATTAATGTGTAACACAGATTTGTTTCCTGGCAGATTTACAGTAGCAGTGGCCGGCTGAAGACATGGAGGCGATAATTCACCGAGTGATAAAGATGTCCCTCACATTTATTTCAAACCGTTTCCACTCTACACATTGATTACACAACCGGCCCATTCATCATTTTAATGGACCAATAAAAAGAAGATAACTGACTGAGCTTAAAAAAGCTGAAAAGCTGAGAAACCCAAAACAAGCACTCAGACGTAAGGACTCACTGGGTTGATTGTTTGGTGTTGAGATCTTTTTAACCTGCATCTCATGCTGACTTGGCCAGTAGTAAGACATAAAGCCAGAGAATATCTGGCTTAATTCAAAGCTACATCTGAGCTTACTTTATAGGTATGATGTTCTTATCACAGGAGCTCGTAATACTCCAAGTAGCACAGATAGTCAGTCACCAAGGTAACAAGGCTAAAACTGGGTTCGTGCCTCTGGCGTTTAGCGGGGTCGGAGCCTTGTGAGACTGTACCCAGACTCAATGGTGCTTTAAGTTAAATGCTAATGTCAATGCTAACATGCTGGTGCTAAGTCAGTTCATTTACCTCTTTCCCAATCTTTTTTTTGAGTGTGTTGGAATGCTAACATTTCCTTATTAGTGCCAAAACAAAGTACAATGTACACAACAAACAGCTAAGGCTGCATTTGCTTATAAACCAAAGTGTTGGCCTGAGTATTTTCCACCCAGCATTGCCATCCCGAGAGCCTGGACACTAGCGTGTCCACAAAGTTATCCTTATCTTAACCATCTTAGGGAGTGTAGATATGCATGACTTCTATTGACATCACTGCAGTATACTTCTAAGGAACAGAAGAATGAAGAATTTGTGTTTTGGAAATGCCTTGTAGCTAGTCCAAGGATGCAACGCTGCTCTGAATTTTCTGTTCTTTGATGTTATTTATGTGTAAGTTAAACAGAGGCATAGTATTGGATGCCTACAGTAGGCTAGTACAGTAGTCAAGCACTAAAGCAACCCTTTCAAAATGTGCAGTTTTTTTTTTACTTGACAGCAGCATCGCTGTCCATTCTAAAATGAGTTATAGTTTACATTACATACAAACTACATTCTCTTTAGGTTCTTCACTTTAAGTGCCCTTTTTAACATAATTTAACACAAAGAAATACAACGAGGGATGAAACCCTTCAGGCAAAATAACTGATAGTCTGTCACATGAATATTACAGATGTTAAAGTCATTAGCAGGGTTTTTTAATATACACCAAGATGCATGTCATTATTAAGATACAAATCTGAAACCACATCAGTCTCTTTCTGCTCTGTACTTTATGTGACTGTACATTTGTTCCTTATGGGATTTGTGCATGCATACACACATACACATATACTGTACACCCTGAAGCTTTATTATATCAACCTCAAGCAGGGACATGATAGAAACCATGTACTCCTATTCTACTGACTGACACTGGGCCTCAGTCCAACTATAACATAAGGCACCGGGGAGGATTTTTCAACAGAACAGGCATTTAGTCTTATGGAGAACCTGGTTGTTTCATTTTTTGGTACATATCATGTGCCAGTTCTCTCTCATACCCCCACCACCTAACTTTAGCTTTATCTTGCTTTATTCCTCCCCTCCTCATCACACTTTCTAAGGTTTTCTCTGCTCCACATGTTCCAAGGAGTTCGTAACTCCAAGGGGTGGCTGGCCCTTCTGTTGATCACTTGAATGTGTTTTTCCCCTGCACCTAAAGTCCTTGGGGCAGCTCGGCTTGGGTGTAGTTCCATGTAAGTGTGGGTGCTGTGGGAAACACATACTCAAGCTTTGTTCTGGCTTGTTAATAAACTGCCAACAGTGAAAATAGCCATGAAAGGTGGGGCTGTCAGGTTGGTAACACACCTGGATACAGTAACAGAGATATTGGCAAGCACACATACTGTACAGAGTTTATCTCTCATCTTTTTTCCCTTGTCTCTTTTGGTTTAGTTAATCATGTCAGCTCAAAGTCCTTTATGTACTGTCACTGTATTTATGAGTGGCTTAATTTGAACTCTGTGTAAAGAGATTTCACATTGATGCATGACAGCACTAATAGATAGCAGATGTTTGCCTCCTACATGCAAAGCTGTACACAAGCAACCATATAACTTCTTTTGACTTGGTTTCCAAAATGGATTTCATTAAACAAGAGGAGCTGGATTCAATTTCTCAATTTGTTCTTTAGCAGGACACTGGATCCTTTCTAGCTCCACAGAGGCTGTTTTCTGGATGACCCAAAACATTTTGCTGTTTCCCAGGAGGATCAATAACATATCCTAACTGACTGAGAGTAAGGTATTTACTCTCTCTTCACATGTCAAATGAGCTCTCTATGTCCAAATTTAATGCTAAATCAACATGTGACAGTTCCGTCACCAGCCAATAACATAGTTTTGTTGTGACGATAAATGCATCAGCTGACAAAGACAACAACCCATCCGTGCCGTGATGACTGCTACCGAGTACACACAACGCACTGTGTTATTACAGCAAACGGTTTGAGCTTGAGCTCAGCCCTGTAATGCAAAACCTGACATGAAAGTTTCCATGCAGGTCAGAGTTGTCTGCAATGATTCCTTTAAGTGTTCATAAGTAACCATAACCATAACCATAAACTACAGCTAAAGAGAAAGAGAGGGATACATGCAGTAAAACCTTAAAAAAGAAAAAGAAAAAGTTTGACAAAGTAATAAATATAACTTGCACTGAGTTACACGAAGGAGTCCAGCCAATGAAATACCACTCCTCTCTACTTCAGAGGGGCAAACACATGGATCTATTTTGAGGTTACAGAGGGTAAGAGGTGCCTGACTCCCCAGCTCACCTTCATTTCCTGGCAAAGAAGGAGAGGAGCAAGGATAGGGCAACTGCATAATTCAGTATATTGCTGCTGTCATGTAAAAGCTGCAGAACTGTTGTTTGAGGAAGGCTGGGGGTATTAATATAATTATTAATATTATTAATATTATTATTATATTTGGAATCTTTACCCTCTCTAAAAATACTCTGGAAGGGTTAGCTTAGCTTAGCATAAAGCATAAAGACTGCAAATGGGAAAACATTTGGCCTGGCTAAACATCTTGTCCAAAATGTCAAACTATCCCTTTAAACGTACCAGAATCAGCATAAGCTTGATGCCATTGCCCATGCTCTCAAAGGGAAAAAAGTGTATTCTACAAATGCATTGAAAACATACATCTAATGTGACCAAAAAACAAATTGTGTTTGCCTTAAGCCAGCTTCTATCAATACATAAGGGTCTAATGACACATCTTAATTTTTGTCCAGATTAACTTAATATTATGTAATGTGTTTACAAATACTTGGATACAAGCCAAGACGTAATGCGCAAAGTGTCACATCTTGCAGGTGGCTGCAGGTGGAGTCCAGCGGGGACTGAGTGCTGTTTCAGGGAGACTGATAAAGTGTCTGCTAAGGCTCGCTGAAGTTATTTGGTTCCTATACATTTGCATTACTTTCCTTACCTAAAGCTAATACATATATTTACCTCACATTTAATCCCAAATCCTTACCATAATTTAACCTTGACGATTGCCCTAACATAACCCTGCCTCCGCCCATGTGTAGAAAGACATGCACACAAGCAGGCACTGGATAAAGGCAATGAGTATAGGACAGAACAGCGAATTAGACAAGTTTGCAGCCAAGGAGTGTGGTTTAAAAATTAATTCTTGGTGCCAGTTAAAAACTTGTACAAACTGAACATGATTCTGCAATAACCACACATCTCTTTGGCACAAATGTGTGTGTGTGTATGTGTGTTTGTATGTGTGTGTGTGTGTGTGTGTGTGTGTGTGTGTGTGTGTGTGTGTGTGTGTGTGTGTGTGTGTGTGTGTGTGTGTGTGTGTGTGTGTGTGTGAAGTGGTTGCAGACAGTAAGCAAACAAGTGTAATAACTGGCAAGGGGCAAAGTCTGCGTGCAGCAAACTTCAAAAGGCGTTCTAATCTGTAACTTAAACCATGGTACACAAACACACAGATAGTGGGGCCAGCATGTAGAAAAGAAAAATAATTGTAACCATCTTGAATAGACTTGTGTCCCTCAATCTGCCCCTTTTCTCCATTCCCTCCCAACCATTATCTATCTATCTATCTATCTGTCTATCTGTCTATCTATCTATCTATCTATCTAACTATCTATCAAACCTCGTAAACATTTAAATTGAATTTTTAAAAATTATTTATGTCCCCATTAAACCTTTTCCCTCTCCTTCACCATATATTTTAAAGTGTTGAGATGAAAATCTAATAATGTAAAGGACTTCTGCCTATTTTCTGCTTCTGTGAAATAGGATGAAAACATTCCAACATGTTTTAGCCCTCAGGAAGGAGTTTAAAAAACAAACAATAAAACCGTTCCATCCGAATGCACTTGGTTGATTAAGATTTGTCCTTTTCTAAAGAGTGTCACAGTATCTTCTTGACCTCACAATAAAGAACACCTTCATCAATGTTAATTGTATTACACATCTATTCAAAGTCTACACACATTTGAAAAGTCAATTATACACGTTTGTCTTCTAATGTCTGTATGAGTCCACAGTAGAAGTTGATAATCTAGGTTGCTGTAATCTTGATCAACCTATAAACACTTAACACTGCAAATGCATTGCATTTAGCTGCACTGTATGTCCTGTATATTTTATCCAAGCATCATTCTAATAATTAATTTCCATTCCTAGGTTGCAATGTGTGTAAGTCTGGAGGTAGAAAGAGTTTTCTAACATAGCTCTAATTTGTCTTTATCTTTTCGGTCAATAACTGCTCTAAGAAGCTTCTTGGTTTTGCTCACCTCCATCCACAGCCGGGCCACGTGCAGGCGAAGGGCTTCTCCCCTGTGTGCCGCCTCAGATGGGCTTTTAGGTGGCTGCTCTTGGTGTACATCTTATTACAGCCAGGAAAAGAGCACTTGTGCATTTTGATGAGGTCTGCTACTGCACTCTTCTGGTACCTCTGACCTCCAACGAGGACCCCTGTAGTTGAGCCTCCACCTAACTCGCCTTCCCCAAGCCCAGTGGGCTTTGCAGCAATGGGAACTGGTGCGATCCGCACAAATTTGGGCGAAACAATGCTTCCGTTTTTGCTTGACCCAGTAAGGTTTGTTGGGGAAAGCAGCTGAGGCACCAAGGCAAAGGTCTGTCCCTGGATATTGACCAGGAGTTGGGCGATTTTGATGTCCGACGGGGCCTGGGTTGGCTGGGATTGGGTTGCTGGCGGTTGGGTTTGCTGGGTGACAGGATCTGATATGGCACTAAGGTTTGGCTCTTGTTTGATTTGTATGGGCTGGATTTGTAGGATTACAGGCACACTGGAGGCACTGGTACCTTCTAATGAGGCTGCTGGTGAACCACAATCCTCCTGTTTGATTGCATTAACGCTACTATTAGAACTAGAACTAGTAACACCCACTGCTGATTGTGAGCTGTCCATGCCAAATGCACATGGTGTATGTTTGGTCTCTGTGTTGAAGGAGATTGGAGAATGAGCGACGGGCACAGTCTGATCTGAGTTCTGTGATGCTAGTTCTCCTGCTAATGTCCTCGTACTTTCTGCCTCTGCATCCTCGGGCATTGGTGACATCGCCTCATCGCTCCCCTCCTCTTCTTTCTCCATTGCCACCACCATGTTCTCCTCAAGGAACTCCTCGATCTCCTCCAAGGTGGGCTGAAAGAGGAGCGCCGCAGGATCCTGCAGCTCATCCAGGAAGACAGGGAATTCGTAACAGTCCTCTTTGGCCTGCTGATGGAGGAGAGTCAACCGCTGCTCCCTCTTGGACTCCCAGGCCAGGCCCATGGGTAAATGAGGGTCAGATGAGGGTGGGGAGGCTAGGCATACAGAGGAAGAGTGAGAGCTGCTGCTGGCATTAGAGCTTATTGAAGTGGTGAGGGAAGTATGTGAGAGGAGGAGGTCCAGCAGGCTGTCTTGACTCTCTCCGCCTGAGGAGCTAGAGCTCCCACTGCTCCTGCTGCTCCTGCTTTTGCAGCTGGAGCTGAGTACATGGCACAACGTGGGAGACGAGGATTCAGGGCTGGAGCAGAGGGAGGAACACGGGCTGGAAGAGTCGCTGAGGTCATCCTCCGAGAGGAGAGGGGAGGAGGAGAGGGTCACCCCTTGGTAGGGGTGGTGGTGGTGGTGGTGGTCGTAGATGCATGCGTCAGTTACCATGATGCCCGGCAACGCACCACCACTGGTGTGGCGTCCGAGGCAGTTGTAGTCAGACCCCGGGGAGCCGGTATAACACAGAAAGGTCTCCTCACCAAGCGGCAAGTGATCCACCATTCCTGTGCGGATGAATGGCAGCTGGACTCTGGTCTGAAGATCAATCTGTTCTGGTGGAGATTGGCTAAATGTTGATGAAACACTTCTGTCTTCTTCCTGCACAAGACAAATGAGTGTGTTCATCAGCTATGGGAATGGGAGAAATTTGTCTTTGAATTGGGCGGCATTCCAACCCAAACTACAATGTTTTTGTATGAAAGGAGACCAATTACTCTGACTTTGTTGATTTTAATTACATTTGAATTAAATCTAACTTTACAGTTAACAGGTGTGTGCACTGGAGCGATCATCACTCCCAGAAAATGCAGCATGACAGAAACAGTTCAGACAGGTCAGTCTAATCTGGGATTAATGTTTTACAAGACCATCCCTGAAGTTTATGTTGTTTCAAAATAAATAAACCAGCAGAAAAGACTGATATTGGTCTTCATGCACTACCTGCTGCTGGTTCAAGAGGTGTGCAGACACTTCAAAAGGAAAGTCAATCACGTGTGAGCAAAGTGGAATTTGAAGACTGTGTGTGTGTGTGTGTGTGTGTGTGTGTGTGTGTGTGTGTGTGTGTGTGTGTGTGTGTGTGTGTGTAAACGCTGCAGCTGCTGGTTCAGACTTCAAGCTGACCATATGGAATCAGGAGTTCCCATTTCTCACCACTTCTAACATTAAAGCCACATGGTTCTGCTGTCATTTTATGATGCGTTTCTACTTATTTCCATCTATTGGTCCTTAGCCTGTTTCTTTTTTGTTTTTTTTGCAATGTTATATAACTTTTGGAAACATTCACATTGATATAGTCTCTATAAAAACGTGCTGCAGACTAATAAGGTGCATTTACACCAAAAAGTTAAAGGTAGTGATTAACAGGGTTATATTTCATCAAGATCAACAGATTTCAATTGGACGATGACTGGAGGATATAGTGTCTATTTTTATTCAGCAAACAGACCATAAACAATAAAACGGATCTACATTTAAAGGGATTAAACATACTAGGCATTAAAAATGACTTCAGAAGAATGCTTAAAAATGCCAATAAAATCCCCTTTAAAACATTAAAAGGCTACTTGTGTGTTGCATGAGCAAAAACAATGAGACTGATGGTGCGCCCCCTTCTGTAAAGAGGGTGCAAAACCTCATGTAGTCCTGGGGAAATAACCAGATTAATGGGATTATCATTATTAATGGTAATACTACCACGTCATTGACTATAGGCTATCACAATCACAGGACGTTAATGACGACTGTTCTATAAATTCTCACTGGTGATGTATCCCACCTTCAGTTAATTATGTAATTACTGATCTATAATTCAAAAATTTGACTCAGATATGGTTTCTTATGTGCTAATGATTTAATAATAATAATAATAATAATAATAATAATAATAATAATAATAATAATAATAATAATAATAATAATAATCATAAAACGTCGGGGATCTGTGGTCTACTGCTGCCGTGCCAGGGCGATACCTCATGGGGAAAAAGTTTAGGAAGAGAGTTTAGGATTAATTTGGCTTGAGTCACCAATTGCCCTATGGTAACCCTGCCACCCTGAAACATCAAAAAGGCTTTGACAGCATGATGCGCTCACCACGCTGCATGAAGAATCTGGTTAACTCGGGATTTAACACCATGACAGCTTGTCAGATCAAAGAAAAACCTAAAAAAGTCCCAATATTATAGTTACACGTGCTATAGATAGTGTGAGGGCAGCAACAGCATTATGCATGGAGCAAATGCGTCGCTAAAAGAGCACATATGTAGTTGCCTTTACGATACACCAAATTCTACAGAGCCACGCATCCTGCTGTAGTCTACTCCGCAAAGGGAGGCAGAATACACACATGCACGAATAGAAAAGCTCTTTTAAATCGCACCAGCGTCCCTTCTTACACTCACTTGTATAAGCGAGGAATCCAAAACTCCGCTCCTCTGCGACGTGCGCTCTTGTCTTGAAAGTAGCTGTCACTGCGTAATAGTGCGTAATGGCAATGTAACTCCACATCACGGTCTTTGCATTGCTGTACGCCTCCACATTTTCTCTCTCACACAGACACACAAACGCACACACACGTTTACACGCACACACACGATCACTCTCTCTCCAGAGGGCTGGTAGTTCGCTTAACCGTCACATGATCGGTGATGGGTATGTTATACCAGTCAAATTAGGGGGTCGGCTCATGAAGGCTCGCCTGCTCGGCGCGCCGCGATTGGCTCTCGGTAGAGGGAGGCCGGCCTCGGGCTCTGGCGTCAACGGAGAGAGGGAGTGAGTGTGTGAGGGGAGGAAGGAGGGAGGATGTGTGAAAGTGAGACCAGGTCATAAAGCCACTTTCATCATACCCTTATAATAACTATCGAGGAGCTGGACACTGTAGGTCATGCAGATTTTCTTTTCTTTTTTTTACACTGTGTTGTTATATTTACATTTCCTTTGGGGCCTCTAGGGAGAGTTTTACTGTATATATGACTAATTGTAATGCCCTGAGGTATAATGTTCTCAACAGGGCTTACACTACCCTCCTTATGTTGCATCATAATTTCATATCATACCATGTAATAGTGGTCTATAGAAATAAATAATTTACATATATAACCTTAAAATGAAAATGTTCATTTATATGGACTAATACATTATTGTATTCAAGTTGCTAAGATACATGTAATATGGAGCAAAAAATAAGGGCACAGATATCAGCTTTTTGGTTCTTAAGAGCCCTCCGCTGCCTCAAAAGCACACTGAGCTATTTGCCTGTTTCAGATGATCGTGGTTGAAAAGGTGGCTGAGTTACTGAGGGAATGAGGGGGCAATTGAGTAGGTGAGGTGTGTTTACATGCTGCCTAATAACATCAGTAATAGAAGTTTTGCTTTCACTCTAGCTGAGCAGCCCTCATATAAACACCGCCGCTGGGCTGAAGTAACTTCACTGGCTCCAGCCTAATTAGATTTGCCAGCATATGTTAGATTACCTTTCCCTGTGTTTGGATAAATGATCCCCTTTCTGCCTGCTTGTAAACATGACGAGTGTTTCAGTGTGCATTTATATAGAGTAGGGAGTCAGTGGCTATTATGCTGTGTAAAAGGATACACACTGTCACACTGAGAAGGTTTGTTTTGCAGTGGACTCTGATACTGCTACTGATATGACTGATACTACTGCTGCTGCTACTAGGGTTGCTATTGATACTTATCCTACTACTAGGCCTAAAACAGGCCTGCTACTGTTAGTACCGCTAAGACTACCAAGACTATGACTGCTACTACTACCCTGCTTGTCTATTAGCCGTCTACACGTCTATACTGCTGGTAATAAAGCTATTGCAGTTACTAAAACTGCACATACTATTACTACTACTACTACTACTACTGAACTGATAGTCCATTGAGGGATTGCACAATAAGTGAGACAATGTGCATGTAAGGATGCTCATGCTGCTGTGTTTGGTTGTATGTATGAAGTCCCGTTCATGCTGCTTTTAGATACTATGTATAATTTTAGTCTTTTCTTTACTACTTTTGGTTACATCCTAAGAATGACGCTCTACGGAATTTTTAAAAGTACTGACCCACAGTACTATTAAAAATGCCGTTGTACAAGTGACAATGACAATGCAGTTATATTCTACAGCTGCTGCTGTAAATAACAAAAAAAAGGTTGGCAAAGATTTCCACAAATTGTTCATCGGTATGTCAGGTCTAGCCCACGGTCAGACTCAAAGCCCCTCCTACGTGGGAACCACCACGTACGCGCTTGATAAGACGGCTAGGTAACCAGCCTCGGATGTCCTAATGCTCTTGTTTTGAAGAAAAAGGCTCAAAGAATGACAATTTAATGTGCTTTTAACCCTTTGTTGAACAAAGAGCTCCATCGAGTAAAGGAAATGGTTCATGAAGCTTCATCTGGCCATTACCATAACTAGGCAACTTTGTTTTGCCTCTTTGGTCAAGGTTGATGCTAACCAGCTTCACTTTTCCCAGCAGCTGGGTAGCAAGACACAGGAACTTTACTTGTGTCTTGAGTAAACCTACGCTGTACATTAACTACCACATGAAAACTTTACTGCTAATTTCCGCTCCGATCGCCAACAGCTGTCTGCACTGAGTGCATCCGCCATCACTCTCTCCCTCTCGCTCAACCCCACGCTCGCCACGCTCACACCAGGACTGAGCTCAGAAATTTGTTCAGTTTACTGTCACATTTCGCCACCTTGTACTTGCAAAAACAAGCAGCTGAAGTAAAAGTCCTGTCACAAAACTAGAGCCAAACATTAGTGCCATATCAGATGCTTTGTAGACAGATACACAAAAAGTGCTGCAAGTTTGTGTAACAAATTTAAAAAAGAGAGCTTGAGAGAACTCGCCTTTCTTTCTTACCATATTGTTGGGTGTGGTCGAAAAACAACAACAATCTGATGTAAAAAAATATGTGAAAGAGTGGAGTTTGAGACAGAAGTGTCTGATCAAACTGTAATACATTAATTGGACGCTTGAAAAGAGCTATTGTTGGTGTCATGACCTACTTTGACAAGTGTAAATGTCTGCTGTGAAAAAAGCCCTTGCAGTAACTTTATGATTCCCACCAGTGTCCCTGCATTGAGTGTACCTGATGTGATTTTATCTGTGATACAATTTTTGAGCTTAATTGTTTCCCATCTCAATACATTTGCTTTCCCCACAAATGAAATGGACCACAGCTCATTTACTACAATCTCAGCCTCTCTCAGTTGATTCTGAGCTCCTTCCCGTAAGCTTGTTGGTTACAAAGTGCTTAAAGAGAAGCAGGGCGGCTGCTGTTCACTGCATCCAGTCAACACTTCTCTGTTTTCCCACACAGATTACATCTCAGCTCACATCAATAGTCAGCTTGTTAAATATATTAGGACGTCCTGGTATCTGGTTAGGCTTGGCTCTACAGGAGTTATCTCTGTGACCAATTTAAGGTCCATAGATATATATGTTGGGTCTAATTTGATGTTATGTTTGAGGAAATGCAGGGTTCTTACTGATTACCAACTAACAGTCTAATGAAGTCCACAGAGGTTCTTCTCTCTGCCCAACAAACTAATTGGTTTTGGCTGCTCTATTCAAACTCACAAACCCCTACACTCATGAATATTATGTAAGACACAGATGGACTTAATGAGTCAAGTTCATTTATTTCCTCTTGTAATGCTTGCAATGTGCAAGTGAATTAGGGGGAAAATGTGCACTTCTTTGGTGCATTTTTCAAGGTTGTAACAATGACACCTCTCACCAAGAAAGATATACTTTCTAGTATAAGTAAAAGTTTCAGTAAATGTTTCTTATCCATGGACAGGGTGGCCATCACAGACATTGAAAAAATATAGATATAATTGTGAAATGGGATTTTGGCAATAGTGGCAGCTGGGTCTTTGTTGTGAGATTTTAGATTGCATCCCCCTTCCTAAATTTACCCCTCCTAAACTGTAACCAGCTTCAGCCTCACCAGAGAGCTATTTCTCAAAAGCATAATTAAGAAAACCAGAACACTTTGTACAACCTGTTTTTTTTTTTTTTGCATTTCACGTTGGCCAAGCCAGGCAGAGGAGGTGAGACTGGGTAAGTAAATAAATCAATGCATGTTCCTAGCTTTCATCAAAAAAAAACCAGAGTGATCCCAGATTTACTGATGTTGAAATGGAGAATACCCACTGCTGTCAAAGTAAAACATGTAACAAGTAAAAAATTAAACATGCTGTAATAAAATAGAAAAACAGGGCAGGCAATAGCAAAGACTGAATGCGTACGTTGCGTAAAAATGTACATTTACTGACTACTGTACTTAACTTAAAATACTCAACACAGCTTTTCTTCTTTACGACAGCTCAAGTTCTTTTGCATCGGACGTCTACACACATTTATACATAATGGCCGAAGCTGCCACGCAAGGTACCACTTGCTCATCTGATGAACATTCACACACCGATGGCGCAGTATGGGGAGACATTCGGGGTCTTGTCTTGCCCAAGGACACTTCTACATGGGACTAGAGGGCCAGGGATCGAACCACCATTCCGCCTGGCAGGCGACTGCTCTACAACCTGAGCCACAGCAGCCCAGTGAACTTTCATTTTGCATACAATAACAGTTGCACACTATTAGAAAAATTATGATACACATGTTTTCTCTGAATATTATTAAAACTGTTTGCATAACAATACCATATTATACTGATCACTCTGAACTAAATAACCATGGGGCCGTATGTCCTTGTGAAAGGCACAGGATGTTTTTTGGGGGCAGAGCGGAGGAGATTCCCAGACCCAATGAGATAAACTGACAACATCGACTTTGTTATGGCTTTGTCTCAACATCCACTTAATATAAATAAGTGGCTGTACAAAGCTTCCAGGTAGGCATCAGTACTATTCTGTAGTGTGGGAACTGTCTCCTTGTGTTCACAAGTAAAAATGAACTTTTGCTATAACTTCATTCTATTCTCGATAATGAACTTATTCTACCACACAATTTGCCTCAGTGAGCAGAAGCTTATGTTCCTCGTAGAATTTATCATGAAACTCTATTACATTCATTAATCAACAATGCGACCATGAACTGTATATAATGCGCACATCTGTCTCTCTCATTGTCTTTCACTGCTCACTTTTAAAGCAAAGTTTACAACTTTTTTACAAATAATCCGCTTTATGTTTTTGTAAATTTGAAGATAAAAAAAAAAAATATAAGACAATTAAATGTACTTTACACAATGTATTAATCAGTAGACAGTAGCAGACAAGTGACTGAATAAAAGTCAGAAAACATCCTCCTCCATTTCCTCCTCTCCCTGTAGTTTTATAAATGTACAGCACACACTAGAGTGTTACTGGTCTACCAAAAACCGGAAACCTAATAACCACAAATTAAGTGCTAACAATGGCGAATAAGATGCACATGGAAGAGTACCATTTATATAAATAAACTAGTATAATTATGGAAACACAGGTGTATGTAGGACTTTGTATGCTTCTTTTTAATGAAATTAAGTCATGGCTAAATACATCCAGGAAAACTGGAAGATCGTGGCTTAATCCACTATCTAGGTTTTGTGTAATCGCCCCCAGCTGATCCAGACCCGTGCAGCTTTACAGTAAACCCCGCCACATAAACAGGAAGCTGCAGCAGTACCTGAGTGATTGGATCAGGTCTTTGGCTGAATTTACACTGCTGTGTCAGAGCCGATTATTACCCCTGAACTGATAGCATAGAAATCTGATTCAGGGTTGTTGTTTTTTGTGTTGATGGCTGTGACCCGATCTTTGCCAGAGCAGTGGAGAAAACTTGTGGCCTGTTATGTTTTGCTTTTTCCCCTGAGATGCTAAAAATACATTTCCAAGAAAAGGGTTTTTTTTGTGAAAGATTGCATTTATTACAGGACACTTAACCCTTTGCCTAAAGTGGCTGTTTTTGTCAAGTACCCAACATCCGCACGCATGCACCCACACACACGCGCACACACACACACACACACACACACACACACACACACACACACACACTCTATTTTCAGACAGTCCCCTTGAGAATTCCACTGTACCAACAGCAACTTGAAATATTTATAAAAACCCATCTTGTTTTTTGGGAACAAAGATTCCCTCAGAGAATTACGCAAAGAGTTTTAAATAAAGCTGCAAAGAACCCTTCCCCCTCCAACCAATCACTACCACTGTCACCAACACAACACTCACTTGTACAAACACCCCCCTTCTGAGTCTAACGCACGTCTTAGACAGCTTAGTTGGCTTTTAGTTACACAGGCAAGTCTCATCCTATTTGATGGATTAAGTGTGCTTGCCTTTTGACTACATCCTGACTCGCATTCAAGGATGTATTGGAATAATTCATACAGGGCCACGGTTCAGAAAGGACTCTGTAGACTTTTGCTAACCCTGAATTGCATATTTACATAATGATTTTGCGTGTGTATGTTGAAACTATGCAAAGCATAAATCTGCTTACTTTAAATTAGAATCTGATTACCAGGTTGTTTTTTATCTTATTACAGATATATTATTATTGTCAGCATATATGTGTTGGCCACTAAGTCTCAGGAAATTGCTATTTTCTGCTATTTCATTGCAGAAAATTGACAGATGATATCCATTCCATCTATTTGTTGCTGCTTATCCAGGTCTTAGTTCCAGTGGTAGGACATCCTTCTCCACCGCCACTCCGTGGTGTTTCCAGGCCAGATGGGCTATATGATCCAGCCAGGGTGTTCTGCACTTTCTTCAAATAAGATGTGCCTAACTCTACGTGCCTGCACATAGAGTTGTCCAAGATATGCCCCAATGAAATGCCCAAACCCACATAACTGAGATGGTTAAAAAATCCAATTTCTAGCATGACACATAAGAAGCATTCAACAATAGTGGTGGCAAAACTAAAAATTAGTCTTAGTATTTTTTGGAACAATGGGTGATTTCAGAGAGAGATACACAAAATCAGAACTCTAATTTCCAGATAGCAAGTTTCCATCTTGCAAGCTAAAATTACACATTTCATCATTATTGTTATATATTTTAGCTATCTTATTAACATTAACCCATGAGTTGGTTTAAAACTATTTACCAACCGGCTCTTGTGAACATGAACCCTTGTAAATGGATAACATGCGATTGATGGCTACATACAGTACATCAGAATCAGAATCAGCTTTATTTGCCAGGTATGAGAACAGATACGAGGAATTTAGCTTCGAATCGTGTTGCTCACAATGCACTTACTCATACAAAACAAACAATATATTCAACTAGTGCAAAGTATGCAGGAGTTAATTATTAGTTATTATTATAAAGGTATTACATGACAAAGTGAACAGTATGAGCAGTATGAACAGCTCTGAAATAGAGAATGAGAATGATGAATAAATATTAGGTGGAACCAGCAAACAGACTGATTAGAGCCAGTGTTGCTGGTTTATTGCACAGGAATTGAACCCGGCACTGTGAGTCAGAAATCAGCTGTTCATCAGAGTCTGTTGGTTTTGGCATCCAGTTCTCTGTAGCGCCTACCATGATATTGCTGACAGACTGCAGACTCAGGCTACATGTCCCAGGCAAAAGAAAAGTTTCCATTGAGCTCAATTTTTTTTTTATCAGGATTTTATCTTCTTTTTGTCATCATGATACCAGATGTCATCTGATTTAACCCTTGGTGGTGTCATATTTTTGTTAGACAGCCAATATTCCCGGGTCTGTTGGACCCACTATATTACCAGGCTTTTAAATCAACACAGCCATAACAATTTAATTTTGTAAAAATACTTAATAGATGTTTACTTTAGCTCAATTGCCGATGATATATATATATATATATATATATACCATGATGTATGGTTCATATTTGCCATTTGTGAGATCACATATGATCATACGACCCTTTTCGTTGTTTGTGAGAAAACTGAGGAAGTTTGAGTTCGGATTTTCGAATCATTATTGGTGCTTATTTCTGAGAACTTGATTAGAACAGGTGAAAGTCCTTGACATGTTAAAAACTGGGTACCGTGTGCAGTTATTGAAATTAGCTATTTTTTATGTTCTTCACAGAAAATGAGCCATGACCAATGAGTTTGAGTTAGAAGAAATAATAAAAAGCATATTTTTTTCTTTTAGCAAACATTGAAACAGGTCCCAGAGACACCATCCAGGGGTTAATGCAATGTACTGATATGAGTGTTACTGTAATATGTGACTCTTGTTGCAAGATGACAGCAGATGTAGCAACACATGAAACTTTGGTCAGAAGTGAGTCCAAGTTTGTTCCAAGGTTAAAGAGTGAGAGAGAACGCAAGAGAGACTGGTTAATGAACTATGACTTCAGTCACAATGACGCACATGTTATGTGATAGAGTTCACTGTCCCACATCACGGTCATTTTGTACATTTGTGTTTCTGTGACGATGGCGGCTTCTGTTCTTTTACTTTATGTCCATGCATCCTGCACTTATTTACTCTTCTTCCCTTTTCATTGGTTTAACTTATAAAAACACATCCAGGCCAAAGTTCTAACCTGCCTTTTGAAGTTAGGAACCAATTCTGTTGTCAACAAAGCTCAGCCATCAAGCTATTTTTTGGCAAAACCTGTCTACCTACACACAGATCCTGAAACGTTTCTCATATTGTCATTGTTTTTTTTTTTTATACATCCAACTATCTTTTATCTCCCACAGCAGAATTCTCTCCCACGGATTTCCTCAGGCTATGTTCACAATTTCTTTGCTTCTTTTTTTGACAAGAAACAGTTAGATAAGGCGCTTTTGTCGTGAATAAAAGGTGGCTTTATTACAAAAAGCAGCAGACAGCACCTTTTGTTGCAATAACAACAGCTACAGCTACAGTATCCGAGCTAGAGCGCTGTGTGCAGCGCTGCTAACGTTACATAAAAACAAAGCGGGTTCCCTGTACAGGGAGCACCCTGTCATGCCGTATATATCTGCTGCGCCGACTCCTTTTTTTCTTGTTGTGGTGAAGGCGACAGGTCTGGCTACTCCGCTTGTCATTGGTCGGTTGTCAAAAAAGCGCTTGACGCTGGGAATTGTTTTTCAAGAAAAGTTTTTTTTTTAACTTCAAAAAGACGCTTCTAGCTACAAAAAAGAAGTTGGTGGTGGTGTTTAACCCTTGTGTTGTCTTCCCGTCAATCATGAAAAAAATTGTTTTTTCAACAATATTTGTGCTTTTTCCCACATTCTTTTCACTTTTTCAATGTTGTGGGTGAGTTTTTCTGGACATTTTCAGCGCTAGTTTCCACCGCCCATTTTTTGTGACAAACTAAATTAAGTGAAAACGGGCCAGTTTTAACCAAGGACAACACAAGGGTTAAAAAAGCGCTCAGGACTTGAAAACACAGTTTTGTCCATAAGAGTACAATGTTAAAGCACAGACTGTGTGTTAATGGACGGAGCGTGTGTGACATCACCCAACGGTTTGTGGAGATCTGCTATCCGTTGTCGAGTTTGCTGTTACGGTCGCAGCCATCCTGGTTTCAGATGTGACAATTTTAGACGAGAGGGGGGAACCCTAACACTCTACGCTACACACTTTCACTGGCAATCACATCATCGCCACGCCCTAAAACACCCCCTGCTTAATCGCCGACTTTGAAATCAACAAGACCATAATTCAAAAAAATTAACAGCATTCTCAGTTGCAGAAGACTTAAAATTAACGATTGAGACCATGAACTCATTATGTAAATGTTTACTGAGGTTATAAATAAAGTGAGAAGTGGGTCACTTTCTTGCATACTTCTACAAAAACCGACCTCCTTTTGCATGTGTCGCCCCCTGCTGGAATTCAGATAGAATGCAGGTTAAAGGCACTTCCGCATTTGCGGGACTTCGCAGAACCGGATGCTTTGTCCATTAATATACAGTCTACGTGTAAAACAGATGCTGGCAGATTAAAAAAAAAGTGTGAACATATCCATGGTGAAAATTTACCAAATGCAAGGCCTGTGTAAATGAGTTACTCACTATTCAACCTGATATTTGAAATCAGATACTCCATTTAGAGGAACTAATGGAGCAGGGTCATCTCTCTCTGTGTGAGTGGGTGTTTGATAAATACCTGATGCTAATGTGGGGAAAAAAGTAGTTCACTCAGACACAAACCCGAAGGATGGCACCAAAATATGCTAAATCCCCATAATGCCTGCTAGGAGATTAATGTCTTTTGCTTTGTTGTCTCTGCTACTACTGGCTGGTGGCCAACTGGATCAGGTGCACAAAAGGCTTTTTTTGGCTTTTATTTGTCTGCATTTCTCAGTCCACAGATTATTAATGAAGTGGAAGCAAGTATGACAAACAAGTAGTTTCACATAAAAATGAGTTCTTGACTTTTCCTAAATACCACAATAGTAAAAGTATGACAACCATTTTTTTTATGCAAAGCTACCTGGACAACACAAATGTTACTGGAGTGCTAGCTGAATTTAATTGTGATTCTGTGAGAACTCACAGATTAAGATGTTCTTCTTTTAATCTTCCCCTTAACATTTAAAGGAATGTACATGTACTGTGTGTGCTCAAATATGGTTTCTGGAAAGAAAATAAAGGATAAAATATGAATTACTAAACAGACATTAATTAAGAAGTTCCCTATACTTTTAGAGTTACGCAGCACGTTGGCCAGGAGTCCTTCTCGATGCCTTCTGTCTCAAACATCTCTCTCAGATAAGGCCGAGGATGACTGGGAATGTCTTGCTGCTTGTCTGCCGAATCTCTGGGATCTACGTTTTCTTCAGTTTCCATCATGTGGCCATCCATACTGTCATGTACTAACGTTACCGCCATCAAGCCACAACGATTTCCCGCCGAATATGTTGAGTCATCTTGTAATTGTGCGTCAAGTGCAACGCATATTCCCATTCAATTAGATTGAATTCGGTATTGATGAAGGGAAAAAGAATAACGGTAAAGTAGAAAGAAGATATTTGTGTTGTAATGTAAGAACTAAAAGTAAAAGATCTGCCCAAAAATAAATAGTAAAGTTAAGTAAAAACATTCTGAAAAATGTACTTGAGTACAGTAACAAAATACAATTACTTTGTCATTGTACTCTAGTAGATATCCCATCTCTGCCAGACAACTACCCACACACACACACACGCGCAAGTAGTAGCCTTCAGGTACACTATCGCAAAGAGCGCACAGTGCTCACAATCTAATAGGGTACAGATACGTATGCAAACCACTAGATTAAACACGGTGCATTACCATTATGAAAAAGTGTGAAAAAAAATATCCTACCTACAATTTATCAAGGTTGATAAAAAATATAACAGCCGTTCCCATGGTGCCCCTTGTACGTTAGGCAATCGGCTGCACAACATGTCATTATTAAACGAGCAAACTCAACTACCTATTCCACTTCTCTTGCTCCTCCTATGGGGAAATTACAATTTAGCTCCTCTGTTGTGAAACGAAGAGGGCGCTTTTTTTAATGAGAATGATTTCTACTTAGTTGCTGGATATATTTCCCCACATTGTGGGATCCGTAACAGTCTCACATCAAAAGTTGTCATCAGCCCCTCCTGATGTAGGCCTGTAGTCTGGTTAAAGAAACTGTAACCTCCGGGCATCATGTCCGAACAGACTGACAGGTCAGTGGAAAGTGGAACCAGAGCCATTTAAAGGGGACAGCTCCTCGGAGGGAACAAGCTCATTAAAGCAAAAAGCGTGACCTTTTTTTCAAGCAGTCAAAGCTGCTGCTGCTGCTGCTGCTGCAGTCCCCCAGGGACCGAGCACACATAGCCCATGCCGTAATCCATCAATGCCCACAGTTGTGTATAGACCACTGGGGGATGCAAAATGCACACTGAGCAGCTACACTGACAGTTAAACATATCACATTTTGCATTGCATTTGTTTTATAGTTCATATACTATTCGTGTGCCAAATTAGCTACATTATTTCTTGTTAACCATACAACAGTACAAAAACTTTGTCCCCCAAGATGCATTGCCAATGTAGAAAATAAATGTAACATTTCATAACTTTTTTCCTGTTTAATTCTACCATCTTCCCTGTGGTGCCTCACACCAGATTTATTCTATGGGCAATGGAAGCTGGGAAAACAGTTGTGTAAATTTTGACCAGTGACCACGCAAAGCCTCACTTTGCATTTCTGACACATGACAATGTCTTCTCTACCTGGCACATCCTGCATGGGCCTTTCACTGAGAGGACAGGGAAGTGGTCAATCCTGTCATACCTCATATGATCCACTGGCCTGGGGACTTCTGGCTGTTAATCACTTTTTCTGCCGTGTGTCTTGATACACCAAAAAAACAGAAATTCCCTGAAAACATGTGCACACTGGTAAATTCATCAATAATACACATTGGAGAGTAATATAAAAAGTAATCAATGTCGCACACCTTTCTCCTACACAATATCTAGTAGAGAACGGACCTCAAAACAAGTATATGTGTGAGTGATTAGCCCTGTTTTATACCCTAATATGGGCAATATATCCCCCAGGAAACAGGCATTTGATGCCTGATTGTCAAAGTCATGAGAAGATCATTTCTAAAATTTCCACAAGAATATGTAAAACTAACTATTTTGTGAAAGAAAATCATAGTAAAATATCACAATCGTGAAAAATATAACAACACTTACCTCGTGGCCAATGTCTTTGTTCACGTATGCTGCCATTTTGGATTTTGGACTGTTGGCATAAAGTCACATGACCTGAATACTAACCCATCAACCCATCAGTTTTTCTCATCAACAACCACATGATGCCCCTCCCCCCAAATGCTACTACCGTTACAGCCTGTGAAATTACGATATCCCCAAGATACAGAAACGCTTTGAGGGTGAGATAAGAGAAGTGGGCAGCCAAAGCCTGGCGCCCAGACTATGGCGCTCTATAAATATAAATATATATATATATATACACATGTGTATATAGATATATATATATTGTGTCCAGCCCTTCCTTAGAAGCCATGGGCTGAGAGGGTTCATTGCATCACTTTTTGGTTAAACCTTAGGGATATTACCTTTAAAAGGCATGACCTTTTGCTGCTGGGATCTACTATGCTCTAAAAAGTACTAATACATTCAGTCATCATCACCATTGTTTTCCAAAACCACCCAAGACAGAGGCTGCAGTGTTTAGCATCGCTGTCAAGGCTACTGCCATGCTCCACAGAGAATATAATGCCTCCAAGTCCTGGGTCTGTAGTCCTACTCCAAACCGTTTACAGACACAGAGAACAAAGCTTTGCCTTCACTCAAACTGCAAAACAGGGGTATTAAGTATCCCCTTCCTCCTCTATCTGTTCTCAGTCTAAAATAGTTTGCTTCTGTATGTACACGATGGGGGCCAACTCGTGATTTAATGGCTTTAAGTTATGTCTCTGTCTGTCCAGACTCCAGTGACGGGAAGAGACCAGAGGGATTTTGTGATGAGGAAAAAATGTGTTGTCAAACGCTGGACTGCCTGCTCACATTGAGATGATCAGTTGTGAGTAGATTTAGGAGACTTCACTGACATGAGAAAAGGACAATAAGATGCAATGCTGTCAGTATAGTTGTAGCTGCGCCGGTGGCAGAGCCTACCTGGCATTTAGTGGGTAACTTCATCCAAACTACCAGCTCATATTACCATGAGTGTTGTCTCTGTAGCAAGAAGGTGCAGCAGAATTTGTACTGCAGCGTCATACCCAAAACTGTTACCCAACACAACCTCTTCAATGGCAAACAATGTTTAAATGTTGTCGTTGAGATGTAGACAATTAAAAGAGCAGTTCTACTTTTTTGGATGCACCCCTATTGCTTTCTTTTGGAGAGTTAAAAAGATGATTGATACCACTCTCATATCACTGCACCAAATATGAAAATAGAGCCAGAGTTTGATTAGCTTAGCTTAGCACAAAGACTGGAAGCAGGGTGTGTCACAATTCAGAGACAAAAGAACCCATGAGCACAACTCACAAGGGAAAGGTAGAACCAAAGAGTCTTTACTTAATAAGGACGCAAACATCCAGACAAGCAACAGCACGAAGGTATCCGACTAAGTCAAAACTAGGACAAGAACATCAATCTTAAACCTGGACCGCTAAGGCATGAAGCACAAAGACAATCTGGCAGAGGTCTGGTAAAAGTGACTCCTCATTATACTGGGGAGCTAATGAGGGAATGGAGAACAGGTGAGTGGGGAGAATGAGCAGGTGAAGTCAATCTGCTGATGGGAGCGGCAGGGTTGGAAATGACAGCAGAGTTAAAAAAGTATAAATAAGCAGATTATTGTCCAAAAGCTTAATTATGCATAACGTCAAATCTAGTTACCTTGCACAGCAGCTAGATTCTGGCGATTGAAGTTGGCGATAGTTTAGAAAGCCGTCATAAAGAAAGAGGAAGGTGACGGACATCCAGCTGAGAGTAAAGGACATCCTGCGGAATAGCGGAAATAAAACATTTCGATATAGACTAGGCTTCAAGTCATTTTTTTGTCTGAAATACCAGCTTACCGGACCGATCGGCATGAAAAGCGCAGTAAGATAACTGTTGTTGTGATTTGACGCTATGTGAATACAATTGAATTGAATTGAACATTAGGTGGCAGGCTTTGGTCACTTTGTATGAGCATCTTCAGTCCGCTTGGGAAGAAACCGTCAAGTCATGGCAGGGGAGAGGGAGGGACATGCATAGGTACCCAGGGCCCCCATTTGAGGAGGGCCCAAAAATATGCTGGTATGAGAAGCTTTGGATGTGGGGAAGGGCCCATAGATAATTACTTTCTGCAGGGCTACAAGGGTTGTATACACCGGGAGTCAGGTATAATGCTTGTTGGAGAATGGGAAAGTGTCCTTCATTTGGATTTGTTTTCCTAAAACATGTGCATACAAAGACATTTCAGTAATAACTCAAAGTAAAGACTGAGATACTCTCTCTAAAACTATCTCCAACTCAGTTTCTCATCTGCCACCGTCCTCCCTTCAAACAAACTAGTCTCTGGATCCTCTCCTCTGCTCTTTGTCCTTGTCCATACTTGTATCCTTCCGCTTCTCTCTTATGGCCTTGTCCATTATTTTTCTTTCTATCTCCCCCTCACTGTCCTACACCTTCATCTCTCTTCTCTTTACTCCCACCTTCTTTGTCTATTAGGTAAAAAATCCAGTCACCAGCAACTTAAACGCTCATAAAAACACATTAAATGACCAATGCTCCAAACTGTATTACTGTATAAGTGTTCAGACAGCAAGGTTGCATTTTGCAAGGCGCTGGAGTCTGAACTATTTCTTAGTTATGCTTAGTGATTTCCTTTTTGTTTCTTTCCTTTGTTTTTGTTTGTGTACACATTCAATTTGGAGTTGCTGGTTGGTGTATCTATTTACTCTACTAGACAAAGTCAGGCTAGCTGTTTCCCCTGTCTTCCAGTCTTTATGCTAAGCTAAGCTAACCAGCTGTGGCTTCATGTTTAGAAACCAGAAATGCGAGTGGTATTAATCTACTCCTTTAACAGAACTTTACAATAACGAAGTAAGCAGGTTTTGTACCATTTTCAACTATTCCTTTAAAAGAAATTGATTAAAGGGTTTACAAAGCGTATGACTGAGCCGATTTTGGCCATGTTTCTCTTTGGTGTAAGTTCTCCGTCCACAGCGCTTCTCATCTGTGAGAGAAACAACAAGCGCACAAACCACAAAAAGCTGTTTTATTGAGCAGCTCAGCAGTGAGGTAAGTGGAAAAAACCGAAAGGCTACTTTTGTTGTTATTGAATCTTTGAAAATGCACAACACAACACAATTACGTCTCCTTGATTATTTACTCAACGTTCATTTGTGACAGTGGAATCCGTCTCCTTGAATCAAGCAGAGTCATTCCAACAGTCTTGTAACTCATCACATAGCCTTGGTGAGCTAAATGTAAACCTGTTCCAGTCAATGTGTGAGGAAACCACTTTGGAACATGCACAAAACCCTCAATATACTTGGTTTGAGACCACGAGTTAAAGCAATTTTCTTGAAATGTGTTGCACACAGTCCTACAGTAGCCTGTCCAACTCCACTAACCCTCAAGCAACTCGCTGCAAACTTAAACTGCGCCTCCTCTTTCGTCCTCATTTTTTTTTTTTTTTTTTCCTTAAGTGTTCGCTTCTGTTTGCCCAAAGTTTCCCTGAGCTAAGCCTCTCTGACCTATTACCCAAAGTCCTACAAAACCGGGTTTGTTCACGTCCCTTTAAAAACACACGTTTTTGCCAGATGTTGTTCCTTGTTTCTTTCCACACACTCATAAAAAATGTTTAGAAACAGAGAAAAAAAAGAAGGCTGTAATGACATCAGGATCTGCTTGTTGTTGTCCAGAGCTGCAGGCGAGTGATGTGCTAGTGGCTACATGAAAATGAAATCATTTTTGGGTGAGTGCACCTACATGAAGTGGAGACAGTGTTTCTACAACGTGGCCCTTCACTTCCTAAGCTGCTCCTCAGTCTCTCTGAATGAACGTAGACCTTTAGTAGCATCTTTCCATCTGAGCAGAACTGCTCCTCGGCTTCTTTAAGTCAATATGTTTAATAGGCCGTCACAGAAGGCTCTGCATCGACTATTTCTCCCCTTTTTTTTTTTTACTATCTACATAACAGCATGCTTAAATAACAATAAACAGCCTGTTTCAACGATTCCCTGTGCAGGAACTTGTATGTTTTCAATCACATACACACAATTATTGCATCACTAACCCTTTTTCTCATCAAACAACTTGTTAGATTGGTTTCCTACCCTCCAGACAGCCATATTCATCACTGTCAACATTGCCTATGTCAATATTTGATTTGATTTATTAAGTCAATGTATTGAACTTTTTTCTTTTTCTTTTTTTTAAATAAACATGATTTATTGTCATTATCACGGTATTCTATTTACCTCTCCTTTCCTCTAGCCTTACCCGATTGGCTGTCACTCCCAATTAAATATTGGTAAAAAATCAGAAGCTTGTGACTTTAAGAGCCCCTATTGAGAACTGAAGAACTCATAACCTCCAGGAACTTGGGAATGTTTGGAGGTAGCAATGTGCAACAATGCAAAAGCAAATAAAAGCACGTCTTTTTCTTTGATTGTGTCCATACAGAAGCCCTTAGAGGCAAGTGAAACAGTTTTTTTTCCTTCCGGTGATCCATTTCCTAACTCTGATTTAAACTGTTTCCTTTCCTGTGTTCATGTCCTAAAGCTATAGTGCGTAGTTTCTGTCTCCCCCATGAGGAATTCTAAGTAACATGCACTAAAGTTTTTTTTTTTTTTTTTTTTTTTTTACCAGTTATTAAGTCACAAACACAAGAGAGAATAGATTAGGACAGACTTGGAAAATGGATCACCAGAATTGCTTCTCTCTCAACTGCCTCTCAGGGCTTCTGGCGTGCATGTACCTTTAGTCCTTACCCCCCTCCCTGTAATTACATAGCAACACATTTGAAGTGTTATGGAGATTTCCACATTACAGCTTAACTCAACCCTGCTGACGGACAGATGAAGCCACTTTCACTTGGTATTACGTTTATATTTGCATCACAACTCTCTGTCAACTACTGCATTTATTTTCAACACACGGTGGAAACAGATACAGGGGATAGTGCTTTAAATCAAGGCCGGCACACGTTATGTACAGTCCTGTGTATTCAAGTGCTTTCAATCCATTTACTGTGTCAAGCATTAAAAGCCAGAACGCATTTTCAGGAGAACTCTGCGTAGTGTTATGAATCAACTTGCCACCTTTATTATCTATCTGCGGAACAACATACAATAATCAGCCTGTGTCGCTTTATGCCTGGTGTTACTAGAATGCTGTTCATCAACTTCATCAACAGGAGATATGAGTGAACACAAACGTAGTCAAACCTCATATTAAAGCATTATTTGACAAAACAGTTAAGGGTTTCTTGTTAAAACTACATTCTTATTAGACATTCATAAAAACGTCAACATACAATATAGATTTCTTGTTACAGACACAAATCTAGGCTTTTGTAGATCTACTGTATAAGCAAACAAGTTGGAAACTGTACTGTACACAGTGAAAATGAGAATTTCATCAACACAATGATCAGTAGGCTGAATGTATACTTATTCATACAGCCATTAAGACAAAGGTAAGAGACAGACAAAAATGCTCTTGTAGTACAAAAGTCACACTACAGGCTTTAAGATCCATCAGAAGACTTTTTGATACCGTTGGTGTCTTGCAGAGACCTAACACATGTTTTGATGACCCTTGGAACATTCCATATCATTGCAAAATATCAAAAATACATGTCTCTCAATGGGGAAATTCACAAGTTCTGCTTAGTGAATATACCAAATTTCTGCAAGACACTTAGTTAGTTCTGAAATCTACAAACTAAAATGTACCGTTACACAAGGAAAAATGCATATTACTTTGAGATGTACTTCTCTTTTTTTTAACCCCGATAATCTTTTGCAATGACAACTACTTGAACACTGGAAGGCTTTTATTTCTCAACATGCAAGAAAAAAAAAAAAACCTTGACGAGTAAACAAATTATACTCCACATTTATAAAAAAATCAATATACTTACACAACACATGAAACAGTATGAACACCCCTCTAAGCCACCATCATTACACTGACATTGACAAAAACGTCTTTTAAAAAGAGACCATCACATTTCACATGAGAGCATACATGTGTTGGAGTTTGTAGTTCCTTATGATGTCTGAATTCACTGCGCTCACAGTCAGTAAGGACAGTTGCATCAGGTCATGCGTCTGTACTGTGTGAGTTAGTATAGGAATGTACAGTTAGTCATGCATAATAAAGATACCCTGCCATATAAACAATGAACACTAGGTGACAGGCTTTGGCCACTTTGTATACACAGCTCCAGTCTGCCTGGGAATAAAATGTCAAGTCATGGCAGGGGAGAGGGAGGGACATGCATCGGGAAAACATTACACTGGGAGTCAGGTATATTGCTTGTCGGAGAATGTGCATTTGTCCTTCATTTGGATTTATTTACCCAAAACATATGCATACAAAGACTTTTCAGACAGAGTACAAACTCAAAGTAAAGACTGAGATACTCTCTATGTTCCTATCTCCAACTCTCATCTGCCACCGTCTCCCATTTTCCTCCCATCAAACAAACTAATCTCTGGATCCTCTCCTCTTCCCTTTGTCCATACTTGTCTCTTTCCTCTTCACTACACTCCATTTTTTTCTTTCCATCTCCCCCTCACTATCCTCCACCTTTACATCTCTTCTCTTTACTCCCACCTCCTCCCTGTCTCTTCCTTCCTTCCTTCCTTCCTCCTCCTCCTCTCCGCAGGGCAGCCGGAGAGACTGGCATTTCTCTAACAGCAGGAGAGGAATCTGCACCCGGCTTCAGCCCACGCTGAGCAAAGAGAAGGGGGAGGGGGCATGATAGACAGAGGTGTGCGCGTGTGTGTTTGTGTGTTGTGTGTGAAGGTCTGTGACTAATTCATCTAGTTGGATTAAACCAGGGGTTTTCAAAGTCTGACACTGTGGGCTCATAGAGAGAATGGAGACAACTGCACCCCCCACCCCCGGTAATATTAATAGATTTTGTCCCTCCTATTATTAATAATTATTGACTTAAGAACCATTACCAAGCACTCATATTTTGAACTAGGCTACTGTATCTATAATTTGGGGCAGTGTAAACAAGAAGTATAATGTTGTCATGGAATCTGTTGGCTGTTTCTCCTGCTTATATTTGTTCACATATTGACACATTTGTGATATTAAAAATATGCAGAATCAGCTATCAGCAGTTCATGCTTGCAATATACTCATGCATGTACAGACTGGACACAGGAGTACTTTGATAGTGAGGAAAACTTTAAAACCTGATGATTCTCATGCAAGTTGATTTCCACGTATTATTCATAGACGTTCATTCACAATGGACACAAAGATAAGGCTATCCCGGACAGTGTAAAGCGTGATTTATGCTTCTGCGTTAAATCTACGCCGCGGCTACATACGTAGGTACGTGGAGACACAGACTCTACGCCCAACCCTATGCTGTAGCTTGACGTGCACCTAAAAATAAATGTAACTACACGTCTCATCAACGCACACTGCTCGCACGTGGCTTGGTAGCGTTGCATTTCCCCCCAGACTCGTTCCCTAGTTCTTCTTCTCCATAAACAACATGAAATCAAGGAGACGGTTAACTTTTCCTGCTACAGATTTCCCACCGAGGTCAGAAAGCACAGGGGGACACTTTGTTTCTCCCACTACGCCTCAACAGTCGGCACTCAAGTGGAAGCTAATCGCCGTCACTCTCTCACTTGATGTACACACACACACACGCCGGCCCTGCGATTCTCTTTAAGAGATCAATACACACACCCACAAGTATAAAAACAGGCCACTTACGTATTTTACGGTGAAAGCTCAGCGTGGGACCTCTGCAGGAACATAAATCACACACACTAAGTCAAAGAATGTGTGTAGAATGTGTGCCAGATGACTCCAGGAAAGGAGTGTGATGTTTGACGCAAATTTGCAAATATCGGGTTTTTAAAGTCCATTAATTGCCTCCTGGAGTTGTGTGTCACAGCCTCTGTGGCAGCTCTAACTGCTGTGGGCAATAAGCGGTCCAAATGAACTGGCCGAACTACAATAACTACGAAGATGACTTTTATGAACACTGAGATGCACCTGTCATTTTACCTCAAGCCCCCCCCACCCTCCCACACACCTCTTTTAACTGACCCTAGGGTGGCATGCCACACAGCTTGAAAACCCCCTGGATTAAAATAATTGTTCCGGCAGCCTCTATTTAAGTTTAAAAAAAAGATTTGGCATAGCGTGTTGATGAAGATGGAAAAGTATAAATCACTGACACCTGACCTCACGGTGACCAATCACTCCAATAGATTACCGTCTAAAGCTTGGCCAAAACAGCTTGGCTAGCTTGCTCATATAGAGCTCTGCTTTCATTTGGGACCGGCTTCAAATTCATTTAAAGTCTTGCACTTCCTGGGACTCTTGCCAAATGTGACTATAGTGTCAACACTTCCTGAGGACAAGGACACAAATGTAAAAAAACGTTTTTGTGCAAAACATGTGTCTGGTGATGGGGAATTGACAGATACATTTAAAAAAATGAAGCTTTGAATGATAGTCAGTGGGGAGGAGGGGGACAGGACACTCATGGCTCGGACTCACTGCTCTTTCATACAGTAAATGGAAGGTACAGCTGTATGACGGGGGAGTTAGTGAAGAGAATAGGTGACGAACAGCAGTGGGTCAGTTAGGGATGAGCGCCCGCTGTGATGGGGAGATGTGCCTGTTTGGATTCACTGGTGATAAGAGAGGAAGAGGACAAGTCACGGGTCGATGCTTCTGCTTCTTTTTTAAAGTGACAAATATATGGGCAGTGAGTGTAGTAAAGCAGAAGGGGAAGAGAGAGAGAGAGAGAGTCAGGGGGGAGAGGCAGACACGAGTGGCTGTGGCTGTGTCAGATATGCCGGTGTAGCTCCGGTAGTGGCGAGGTGGAGAGGGCCGGTCGCGGTTCAACTCCTCGGCTCTTCATAAAAGACAGCAGCTGGTCGGGGATCTCCGCGAGGACGTCTTTAGCCAGCCGGGCCATGCTGAGGACCTGGTTGCCAGATCTGTCGATGTAGTCTCTGAATGGAACAAACTAGAAGCAGGGGTAAATAAAAGATGGATGTTAAATACACTGTATACACATATATAGATACACATACTGTATACACATATGGTCCCAGTTTTGATATGTACTGTATGCATTTTTTATTTAATTTCTATTTGAATAAGGAAAGATGCTAAGACATTTTGTAAAAACAAATCTCCAATGTACTACATCAGAGCATTTATACTGTAGTCTAGCATTGCTAACCCTTTATTCACAGCACTGTGGAGGAGGGTAAAGCTTTTCACACAGCATTCCAGGATAGGACAAAAACGTGCTGCCTTTATTGGCATTTCTTTTAACCAATCACAATCGTCATGGGCGGTGCTAAGCGCAAGCATCGGACAGAGCCACGCAAAATAGCCTCGGGAAAGAACTTGTTTTCGTGGAATATGTGTACGTTCAGAAGTTGTTGTAATAGAAAACTCAGATTTGGACATAGCTACCTGTCTGGATTCACCCTGCAAAGATCTGAGGAGAAGATATCTAAAGTTGTTGTAAATCAAACTTCCACTTCCACTTCCACTCAAAATTCCAACACAAAGGAAGCAGAAGGCCGAAAAGAAAGACTTAAGGCAGACTTTCCGGCGGCAACGGAACAATTCTTGAAGTGGAACGTCGTGGATATAGACCACAGCATTTAAAGCCATTGCTAATTAGCAATGCCGCACCCTAGTAATAAAGACTGATAACGTGGACTTTCTTCTCATAAGCCCTTTTCAGAAATGAAGTACACAACAGTGCTGGCTTCATCTTTCTGTTAAAGACAGTCAACTTCTGTTATCTAAATGTTCGGGACGGCTCTATTCAGACGTGACAGGACTGTTAAGGAACAATTACCCAAGTTATTTGGCTCCTGGTGCGTGAGACGACAAAATGTGTTTTCTGGTCTCAGCACCAATGTGTTTTTAATTGTTTTGGATTTTAATCTGTCTGTGGAAGCTTTAATTAATTACCATCCTGAGCGCGAGGGACCCTTGCCCCAACTTCTCACAGTGAAGCCCCTCAATTACTTTCTCATCAATGTAATCTTATATGTGGTGGCAATTTGTGCTGCCTACTTTATCATGTCCGACAGTGCACAAACATTGAATGACAGGGCATTGTATTGTAACTCTTGTACTCACATGCTGTATGTAAAGAGATATTCGGCTGCGCCGTGCACTCCTACTACTATTTTAAAGTATTTTTAGTCATAGTTCTATTATCTTTATTATTATTATAATTCCCACGGTTCATGACACCAACTGCTATTCTTATTATGAATCATATTTTTGTATGTTTGTGTCGCAACCAGCAGCAGCAGATGGCCGCACACCAAAAACTAGGGTCTGTCAGAGATGGGAAGAATTTCCTCGCCACTGCTACATCAAATACTTGCCCTTGGGGAAAATTGTTGGGTCTTTGTAAAAAAAAAAAAAAGAGAGTGTGGTCTAGATCTAATCTGTAAAGTGTCTTGAGATAACTATCTTATGATTTGACAGTATTAATAAAATTCAATTGAATCCCTTATGAAGCCTGTCCCTTTAGTAGCTATCTTCAATTGCAATCCTCTTTTCAAGACATACCTAACAATAATAACATTTATGTTTTATGGTCATAACTGCATGGCAAGAATCCTATATTTAACCCACCTCTGTACTCAGACCCACCGTTCCACCTGCACAAACTGCTCACAGGCAAATCAAGTGTACATTGAATACCTACAATGCTTCAGACCAGGTGGATAATGAAGTCAAGATAATATTTTAAAACAACTGCCCATTATTTTATGACACTGTACATTACTGGTGGTCTAAGGGGAGACATATGATTAATTTATAACAAGAGAAGAAAAATCAATGTCATTGCAGTAAAGGCTCTCATCATATTGAATCAATAACAACAAGAATGTGTGTAAATGTTAAGCAGCAAGACTTTTCTTGTGCTAAGTGTAAACATCCTGATTGAGTTATTCTGACAATAAGGTTAAAGGCAATTAAAGGAAGTATGAAGTATTGTTTTTATGATTACCATTACTTTATGAGGCCATTTATAAATGTTGACATTAGAACTAGATCCTCATTTTGCAGTTAATAGCATGTCCTTTGGCTAGAATTACATGTTTGCTATCTTATATACGCAAACGCCTCCTCTCAACATCTAGACACTATACATTTATCATTCTAAGAGCTTGTTTTTCAATGTACCTTATATGCTCTGCCAACTGGTTTTCCTCTAATATGCAAAAGTTCAAAGGCACACACGTTATCAGAGGCAATTACATTTGCTTCCTGTTTGTGTTCTCATATCTGGCTTTCTAAAAGTACTGTTTACTGTTGCCAGACCTGGTTTTATCAGTCCCTGATGGGCTTACTGCTGTTCTTTAAAAAAATCTCTCTCTGTCTCTTGTTGACTTTAAAAATAACGATAGATGTGGAAGAGTGTTTGTGGGCGGACTCTGTAGGGAAATCAGTCTTCTGAGATTGCATGGTGTTGTCCTTTGGTTGCTTATTAAAATGCTGAAAATGACATATGTTAATGTCTTCTTGCATGTTTAATGATTCTGTCCCACTGGACAAAAGAAAGATAACGTTAACACCTGGCTATTGTCTTTAGTGGGAAAGGTTATAATTGTACAATTGGAAGTCATTCAAAAAGACCACAGGAGTAAGTTTAAACAAGTTAACTGACCCCTGGGGGACACAGGAACACATGGTGATCTGGGCCTACTTGAAAATTCAAGAGACTGTCCCCCAAACTCCCGACAGGACACCTGCGTGGAGACACCCCTTTTACGGGGCGATAGCTAGCTGTCAAAGATGGCGGTCATTCAGCACTCGCACAACTCACATCGTTAAGAGATTGTGTCTTGACACCGTCGTCTCTGTGCAAGCAGCACGCAAAAATATTTCCAAAGTATGTTGCTTTACTTGGATTCATGCAGACGGTAGACAGCAAACCAGATGTTATTTAAAAGGCTGCGTGCAGGATGGTAAAATCAAGTGAGGGAGGCAGAGAAAACCAGCAATGGTAAGGGTAGATGGTACAGTAAACAACACGACTAGTCTGTAATAAATACCTCTCTTATGAATGGCACAGTCCCATCTAGCTTTAAAAATGCTGTGGTTCAGCCTCTAATTAAAAAACCCAACCTTGACCATGTACTGTATGTATGT
>NC_048413.1:24030913-24045824 GCF_013103735.1 Etheostoma cragini
ACACACATATCGTTGTGAGACTGCTTTATAACTAATGTAGGCACATCACTGAGAAAATGTGGACAAGTAAAACCAGAACCATGGTATTTTAACCTTGAGGAAGACACTGAGCTTGTTCAGCGGCCCACCATAGATGGTATTATACAGTGTGTTATATGGGGCTAATCAAAGAGTGTGTTATTAATGCAAGCCATCCTCCTCCGAGGATAACTCCCCCATGCAGCTGTTGTTGACAAAAACATGCTCAAGCTTAACCTGTGACAGTAAACAGAATTATGATGAGTACCTGTACAATGTCTCTCTCAGCGAGACGTCCTCTGGAGGACACTCTCACCTCGTCTCCATCCAGCTCCTCCATAGCTGAAAAGAGAGAAAGAGAGAGCATGACTCAATACTGGAGCCACCGGGGGAGAATTTAAAGAAGGCAAGGGATGTTCTTTCGTATTTCCAGCTAAACTTTGAGAATAACATGTAGAGTAAGAACACATATTCACCAGAGAAGGGTCCACCAAAAATACCATATCATAAACAAAAATGATGCACGATTACACTAAAGGTCAGAAAAGAAAAATGATGATGTCATGAGGAAAGCTCAAAAGCTTAACGTACAGCAGCGTTTATAGACAATAAAATTGCGCTCTGATGGAGTCCTTTTTCAAAAACAGCACCTGCACAACAATGTATGTCTGGAATCGCTCTGGCAAAGACACAAAACAGCCTGGATGTGTGGCGCTGCAATAATAAGGTGGCTGAGCACAACGTGAGGTCAAATCAACAAACAGACAGATTAAGGGGAACACCCAAACTGACAGCGTAATACTTAAAGTCACATGCTAGGAGATTAAAAACACTCAGAAATGGAGTACACAGACTAAAGACAGAGCAAATAACAAATAGAGACAAATAGGTCTAGCAATTAGATTCTAGCACACACACCCAGCCTAAAGACAAAGCAAATAACAAATAGAGGCAACACCACACACACACACACACACACACACACACACACACACACACACACACACACACCGACACACACACTTTCTAAGGTGCAATTAAGCCACTTGGATCTTGTGACACCCCAAACATTCTCTACCAATCCCTAGAAAATGAAGAGCCATTCAACACAATGATGAGGCGTTAATTCGTCATAGCCTGCTGAGCAGTAACAGAGTTATGCATACTGTGCCCCCCCCACCATTGAAAAGGTATTATCTTGTGTGCAAAATTCCTTCGCACTTGACTCCATTGAACCTTCCAGAAAGGAGAAGAGCACATTGGTGTTTTTGAAGTCTGTTTGAGTTCCATCAAGTTAGTTAAAATCCAGGGCCAAAATCAAATGCTGCCTTTCATACATTACCTCACACACATTAGAGACTTTACAATGTCAAGGTTGTGGGATTTATTTCATTCAACAATTCAAATGTATTCGGTGCACGAAGCCGCTGCTTTATGTGACTGGCTATCAAATTCTGCTCTGCTATATTTCTCATTGAAAGGAGCACAGTGGAGAATTTGACCTGGTGCCATGGTCTAATATCTTGTTGAGTAGGTCCTCTTATTATTAAAGGGATAAAAAAAAATGCACTGAAGATTTTTGTAAGGATACATGGGATGTGTATTGGTGAGAAGCATTAAATGTGACCAAGAAAGTTTTAACTGAATCATTGCATAAACTTCTTCCCAAACAGCAATGTCCAATCACAGGAAATCTCTAATAATACCTTTATACATGGTATTGTTTTGGATTCTACTTGTCTTCATGGTTTTAGACAGCTCTTGGGTTGTTTTAAGATGGCATTGAGAGACTGTCCTCCCAAGAAAACACGTGACTTTCACCCAGGACATTCCATAATATTTAAAAAACGTATAAATGGGACTCACATTTTTTTTAAATGTTATGGAACAAGTGGCAAAGGTTGGGTCAGTGGGCTGAGCTGGCACACGTATACTTAGATGTTTATGCCTTGATGCAGAAGTCCAGGGTTCGAGTTTGACCTGAGATGATGTCCTGCTCTCCCTTTCTCAGCTAGCTGTTCTGTAAAGTAATCTTTAAAAAATATAACGGAACAACAACACCTTGAGTATCTGGTGCCGAACAGAAAGTGAAGTAACGTTTGATTTTAACCACAAAACACATCAGGGCGGGCAGACAATCACGAATGCGGGAAAACAAACAAGGCAGGAAGTCCACCTGGACAATCAAACAAGACGTGAAAAATGAAAAGACTCTACAAAATGAAACACCAAACTAAACTCAGAACCATCATACCAAGACACTTTGGAAAAGTACTTTCTAACTCTCAATGACACTTTTTTGGTTAAAAAGGTGAAATACCAACCAAAACCAACCAACCATTAACGACCATTACATTCTGCAGGTGGACACAAACGTGATTTATGTTGAACGTTCATGTTTACTTATTTATATTAATTTATATATGAACAGTAGCTATTCCTCCTCTGGTCCCCATATTATATTTACAATAGCTCAATGAAAAAAAAAAGATGACAGAGGAGAGGAAGAAGTTGCACTCAATGAAAAGCAGTCACTTTATTTACATAATATAGAGGGTTAGTAGGTCGTCCGGCCTCACCAGTGTCACAGTCATGCAGTAGAGAGGCCTCTTAAACAGGGCTCGACAATAAGATTTGCCCGATTGCCCAGAGCAAGCTAGTACAGTATATCTACCAAATCGCAAGTGGAGGATTTAGCCTCGCCTTGCCAGACCTTCCCTATACAGCACTGTGGAGGAGGGTCTTGCTAGACCACAAAGCTTTCCAGGGTGGGAGGAAAACCTGCTCTGATTCATTGCCATTTCTTTTCTTGAAAACCACTTGAAAATATATGCTTTTCTCGCCTAAATTTTTACCCCGAAAAAAATGCTGCAGTTTCCACATACTTTGGCCCTCTGGGATGACCCTGAGTTCATTGGAAAGTTAACACTCTCAACTTGTTGTTTCTAGTGGCAGTGTGACACTAGGCCTTACTGACACAGAGCTACAGAGGTTAGAACACAGAATTTCTATTTCCGTCCAAGTAAATCATCTGAAAAATTAATAAAAAACACTACTGTAAGCATATCAAATGGGCTATATACGAAAATAGTACCCTAGCCACATGTCTCAACTTTGAAAAGAAAAAAACAAAACAAAAAAATAACTTATAAAATGGATTTTATATGAATGTATTTCTACAGATATGTCTGTGCGTTTTTCTTATTTCTTATTTCTAAAAAAGCCAAAAAAGTGCTAAATACAAAACTTTTGAAATACAAAAACACATCCACATCACTCACACATATACCTGAAAGAACTGCATGCATACAGTTATAGGAATAAGTAATCATAATTAGATGAAATGGTGAAATGCCATGAGAAGGCAATATTTTTTGCTTTGACCCAGCCTGAGCCATCATAGGGTTAATATTTCCTGGCCTTATTTGGTATCAATCAACTCGTCTTCTTATTAGCTACACAGCGATGCCAGTTTTATGACCTCTTTTTCTAACTGGTGGGAAAAACTTCCCACCAGTTTTTTCAATCATTCCCACGTGGGCCCAATGGGGACTGTGGGATTTGATTGGCTTGGCTCAGGGATATCTCAAGATACACTGATGCTATTGGCTGGGAACAAAGTTCAATGGAATCTGCAGACGCCAGAGATTCTAATGGTGTGTGGACGGAGTTTGTAACGTGCACACGGAAAAAGATACACGCGATCAAAACCGAGAAATGATGCACTATCTAGATTTCTGTACGTCAAAACTTGGCCAGAAACTACAAGATTGTGAGGGGACCAGATAATTATGGATTACAAGACTTGGATATTCTAATACGTTGGAGTGTTGACGATGTAGGAAAACAAGGTTTTTGGCGATCTTTCACCGCTGTGATTAAAGACACGAGGAGACAGGTAGGAAAACACACTCGATTAGACTCAAATCTTTCTGTCTTTCTTTACTTCAGAACGTGATTATAACCGCTGTAAGTCACCTTATTGCTTTGTCGATGGAATCAGGAGACTTTAAGCTTTCAAATGATGTATGGCATGAGCGGGTTTGTGACGGTTTAATGCTTGCAATTTATGAGGGAAGCCACCACTTCCTCAAACGGTCCCGGGACCGGGACCGTTGCTCATATCACGTTAAAGCAATAACTGAGCACTGGGCAGAGCCACGGCGTTGCTGCAAAATAGCCTCGGCAAGGAATATGTTTTGGTGGAACACGTGTACGTTCAAAAGTCTTAGTCGTGCAGCAGAAAACTGGAAACAGAGTCTCGCTAGCTGTCTAGATTTACCCTGCAGAGATCTAAGGGGCAGTTAACCATAGTCTTCATCAAATTGTACAGAGTTTACAGATACTTAATATCAATCTGAACCTGTCAGTGGCAAAACTAGCACTTTTATTTATTTTTATTATTATTATTATTATTATTGTTTTGCTACTGCAGACTGCAGCGATCTTACTTAATACTGGACCAATGTCAAAGACTGTTGTTCCCATCAGTCACTTAGACAGACACAAAAACATAGGAAAATAGGGTCCAGGTTGAAAAAAAAAAAAACAGTACCTACCCTTTAAAGTTGATCATCTCTGTGTTTGTTATGTAAGAGGCATCTCCACTGCATGTCTTTGACACTGACTGAACGTTGTTTTGTCTGTGGATAAAGTGATTTCTCGTCCTCTACACTCTCATGTTTACTCATGTTGACATTAAAATGATGGATCTGTTACTAAAAATAGAACACTCACCATCAAACTCAGCAGGTCCAACACCTACGATAATTATGGACAGGGGCAGTCCTGATGCCTGTGCAGGAGACGAAAGAAAATTAGTCCATATACCTAGTCCGTATGATTCAGTATTATGAGGATACATTAGGACATATAAGCTTTGGGTGAACAAACTTAAAAGAGTGATGAATTATTTTGGTGTAGTGAGCATCATCTTGCAGAACTAAATGATGATTTAAGCTTGTTAGTCATTTAATCTTAAAGGTGAAGCTATTACCTGAACCAATATCCAAAGTTTAGCATCAACAAATGGTAGTAGGACTTGTAAGATAATTAGGAGGGAGTTAAATAACAAATAACTTGATTTTTTTGAAAACAGGTTTTTGAAATAATTATTGACCTCTGCACAAAATTAAGATCAATCACAATTAGAGCAAAAATATGTTTTCTTCTAAAGGACTTGAATCTTGAAAAGAAACCATAGTTTTGCATTTTCACTTTATTTCGGAAGTATTAAATATCCCAGAATGCCGGGACTATACTGTATACTGCATAAAATATGAATGTGGTCTCCGTGACGTCACCCATAGGTTTCCTTCCCTACGACACATACACAATAAAGAGGAGACTGAGATGAACATCAGTAGCAGGAGTAAGTGAGAGAAAAGCACCGCTATCAATCAGTCTTTGCACATGTGTTTGTGTGTGTGTGTGTGTGTGTGTGTGTGTGTGTGCATGTGTGTGCGTGTGCGTGTGTTTGTGTTTACTCACATTGACCACAGCCTCTTTGGTCTGCACCATGTCAGATATCACTCCATCTGTGATCATCAGTAGGACAAAGTACTGAGATCCATCTGTAATCTCTGTTGCACAGCTGGGGAACGAACACGAACACACACACACACGCACGCACACGCACACACGCACACACGCACGCACACGCACACGCACACGCACACGCACACACACACAAAGATGAATGTACCCAGGTTAGAGGTTACATTCTGCTGGTGGACATGAACTGCAGACTACTAATGAAAACACAAAGCCCACCTGCCAAAACATATTCCCTAGTCAGTGGCCGAGGACTTTCTCTTCCAAAAGGTCATTTCAAGATTTTACCATTGAAGTTTAATTTATTACATTTCCCTGGAATTGTAACTTGTATGATTATCATGTGACAAATAACATGCAATCCATTTATCTCGGCACTCGGAAGCCGGGGCTGGCAATATTGCCACACCTGAGTTGAGCGCGTTCCATTACACTGCTCATTTTATTAAGGTCCCCTTCAGGTTCATAACTGTATCTAGAGGTTGTACCACAACAGGTTTGTGTGGTTTAATTTTCAAAAAACTTCAACGTCCAAGTACAAATGGATTGCACTATAAAACCAATTGATTGATTGATTGATAGATTGATTAAATGAAGCACAGAAACTTGTTTGTCTGACACTTTTACTCCCTGACGTTTTGTTTGCATCACCAAGTTACTTGCAGGGCCTCTTTATTTCTACTCTCTAGATTTTAAAATATATATGACTAAAATACTCCACTGATCACATCACCTGAGAGATGGCACCATTGCCATATTTTATTTATAAAGCCGTAGAGGGTAACCTTATTGCCTTTCCAATCTCCTTCCACTTACCAACAGCTGAATTTTGCTCCATTAGATGGCTCGACGAGGCACCCAGGTTTTCTTAAGAACTCGGTAGAACAGCTTTTTTCCTATTTTGCACGCTTGTCATTCGGAACCCTTCAGAACTCACTACAGCTAAATGATTGGTCTCCTTGGTAGAGTTCAAAGCTCTGGTAAAAAACACTAAAGAGTGTGTTACACCACTCAGACAGAGACGCTGATAGTAGTGTATAAAAGTTCAGTTTTATTCCCTTCAGAATAGGATTTATCACACAGCGAGTTCAGGAGTTCACTACCGCGGACACACAAACCGTGTTTCTTTCTTTTTCCCACGGCCTCAACTACCGCCTGAAAACGTGTCTTCTAACATTTTGCAGTATGTTGTAACAACAAATCACTACGCAGGTAGCCCCCCAGGGTGAAGAAATGCAGAACTTTTAATAACACTACATGTTTCAATGCATTACTAAACAGAATACAGATCAATTATGTAAACCAAACAAAATACTTTCAATAGGGGTATTTCCAGGTACTACAAGTGCAACTGCAAATCCTAAACAGAATTTTATATTATGTATGGGTTGTTTCTCGTCTGTTTTTCATTGTCCCTTGACTGATTTTGAAATGCTCTATTTTATAATTGTTGTAACCTTGTAATGGTTCAATATCTTGTCTAGGTCTGTCTTGAAAAAATGATTTTAATCTCAAGGGAGGTCCTGGGCAAATGAAAGTTATAAAAAGTTAAATTGGTATACTATAAGAGTTTCAAAGTGTTGTACCATTTGTCACCATTACACCAACAAAACCACAAGAGCATAACTGTAAGGAATGGATTCAATGGTGCTGTAAAGTAAGTGTCAAATGCCGATTAATTATCTACCACTACTAATTGTCTTACTATGTACAGGAGTAACCTATGCCAAGGAGCACATTGCAGCTAACTGCATTATCTCTGTGGTACCTTAACCATAAATCACATTTGAAAACCTTTATTATAACCCCACTATGCACATTTAACTTTGGGACCCCTGTGGTACCTTCTGATTTAAATGTAACAAAAAAGCTCAATTAAAATGACTCTGATCTCCTTCCACACACCATGGCAACCCCTTTGTTCTCGGAAGCCGTTTCCATGGCAGTCCACAGAGTCTAAAACCTCAACCTTTAATGACAGAGAAACCCTTCAAAAATAACAAGCACTGATTAAAAAAAAAGCATAAAGAAAACTGCATGATCTTGCTTCATGTTTTCCCCCAGTCTTTATTCCCTTTCTTGGGTTCAGTGAGAAAAACAAATGAATACTCATCTGGAATTATATCAAGCCAGAGCTGATATCTGGCAGTGTTTGAAAACGTAGATATGTGTGTGTGTGTGTGTGTGTGTGTCCTTCACCTGCTGTTCTGAGGGAAGGAGACAGGATCTACCAGTGACTTAGCTGTTCCACCTGGCTGAACATGACATTGATCCGTGAGTCTATGTTTCTGTGTGTGTGCTTTTGTGTGTGTGTGTGTGTGTGTGTGTGTGTGTGTGTTTGTGCGTGCGTTGGCAGTATTTGTGTGAATGTGTATGGGACTTCAGCCTTATGTTACGATTTGTGTGTGTTGGCACCTATTTCCTTCTTCTTCTTTTTTTCCCCGGTGGGTGATATATGCCTCTTGCTGCTCGACACAGTAGTGTCAAACACAGGGTGGGATAAAAAAACGGAGAATTGATAATTCAGTTCAGTGATATGTAAGCCAAAATGTCTAAAACTGCTGGTCTAACAAAAAGGTTTATCAATGTTTTTCCAGAAAAGCATGGACTTGTGGCAGTACCTGTGGCAGCAGAAGCTTTGCTTTTTTTAGCAACCTTTTATTAACCTTAAAACTTGCTATATCACGTAGGTTGTAGTTTGCAAAATGTAAAAATGAACAAAGATATCATCAGCTCATTCCGTTAGCTGGCCATTAGCTCATGTGTTTACTGCCCAGAGACAGAGGTAAAAAGAAGAGGGTGAGCAGCGCTAGCAGCTGGTTATGATTTATATTTAAGATCTAAGATTGGAATCATCTCCTTTCAACCACAAATCAAAAGGTTGAGATTTCAAAAGAAAGAAATAGTGCTCAAAACTATGGAGGTCAATCACCATCCAAAGTCATTAACCATTATACTATTTCAAAATGATCCATTTTGACCAAAGTTTTGAATCATTCATGAACTCACAAATTAAATTAAATGATGGAAAATCTGGTTTTAAGTCAAGACACATTACACACACTGTTAATGTTGATTATTGAAAACAGTAAAGATCACAAAGGCTGTAATACACTGTACATCCTGCCAGTGAGTATTTGTTTGTATGAAGATGACACAGTAATCTATCCAGTTGCCCCATGACAAAATCACTGACCTCCAGAATGCCTTCCACAAAACTGCAGTTATCATTTTACCAATTACCTAACCCTTATATGCCCTAGTATAGCTTTCTACAGAAAGCGTGCACATTGTTTAAGAAAGGAATATAACATTACTCTTAAGTGGGGTTTCTCCCTATAGCAAACTTTGAATGTTGTTGAATGACAAATTAGTTCCATACTCACATTAATAACCTTGTTACGAAATCTATGCCCTAATCTTGTTTTTTTAAATTCCCTTCAAAAAGCAATTGCAAACTTTCATTGATTGTCAGATGTGCAGTACTTTTGACAATTTCTCTGATACATGAATTAACTTCTGGATTCTAGATGTGAAATTAAATATTCAGATAAAAGAAATGCAAAATTAAGCCCCTTTTTTCTCTGATGCCACACTTTTAGCGATAAAAAAACATAGATTTTTAGCTGAAGGAATGCTAAAACCTTCTTAATCCTGCACATGTTGAGTTGCCCCCCCTGGTTAGAGTTAATAAATACATTTCTAATCTGGTGTAAAAGCTTCTTGTGAGTCATGTCACTAATAGGCTTGGATCAAAACCCGTTGCCAGTTTTTTGGAGCTCCCCGACTAAAATCCAGATCTGAGGCAAATTGCCGCTTGAGCGCAAGCTTGCATTTGCAACACGTGCCAAAGTTATTGTTGCACCTAGAGAAAACTGTAAACAGTAAAGACATGTGGAAACATGCATTTTAGTGTGCCAGCCTACAACATCCATTTACCCTTATTTTTTCTACTTCTCTGCTTTATCCCTTGTTTCTGGCGGACACCAATTTTTTGAACAAAACCTTCCTGTGTAGCGCATTGTATGATGTCATGTCCCTTGTCACTTATAGTGTTAGGAGACCAGACCAGAGATTCCTCCTGGTGAAAGATCTTGCAGTGTCAGTCATGTAGTGTGAAAACTACAACGGCTTCAAGACTGCAGTTGTGACTGACGACTTTTAAAGTCATGTCAGATAAACTCAGCTTATATCTCCAATATATAAACGTACACACAGGTATTTTCAGGTACTTACTTTGCCACTTTGTTAATAACAGGTGCAAAATTGGTGGGTCCATACAGCTGCACCGTCCTCAGGCTCTGGAAATATGCCTCCAGAACCCCCTCTATGCCCACACAGTTTGGATTCTCAGCGTCACCATTCTGCAACAAACAGCATACAGCCCACTAATGAAGTACACAGTGTACATTCACACATTCACTGTACAAACAATTATAATTAATTGGGCAATGCAACAACCAAGGAACATCATTCCATCCAAAGCACATAACTACAAAAATGAAGATAATTTTACACATCTTAGATATGTTGCTATGTTGAAAATATGTGATGATATATAAAAAAAGAATGTCAAAATTGAAGCAGCAGAGGCAATACTATTGACTAAAAGCAAAAGTTGGCTTACAACAGCCTAGCATCCATCAGTTTCTTACTGGTTGCCCTGATCCCTCGGAGGGATGCTAGGAGGAAGTGGAGGGGATGCTGGGAGATTCCAGCTGGCAAGCAGATGAGCCACCTCAGCGACAACTCCTGGTCCTAACCACACCATGCTATGGGTGGACTATTTGTGCGTGTGTCTTGTCTGTGTGAATTCATGTGTTTGTGTGTGCGTTAACATGTGTGTCTTACCAGTGGGAAACCGTGGGAGATTTTTCCATCAGGGGGCAGCTTAGCCCCAAAACCATAGGCAGGAAAGAGCTTGTCACTGTCGTAGTCCTGGATAATTTCACCTACAGCCTTCAGGGCCATGGCATATGCATTCATCTGGTAGGGACTCATATAATGAAGGGAGGTGGGCTGGGAGGGGTTACCTTGGAGGATGACACACACACACATACATTCACACACACACACACACACACACACACACACACACACACAAAAACAATACTATGTCTTGCTTCTTTTCTCTGTGTAGTTTTCCCCTGCAAAATACAATGTGCAATACAATGTCCCCGGTATAGCACAGGAGATGATTCATGCTAAGAATTCGTATATGCTTTATCTCCTTTCGACCACGCTTCACTAAAGACCTTTGAGCTTTTGTATTTTTAATTACTATAGTAAACTGAAGTAAACTAATGTAGTTCGTCAGTAAACTGATGAACTACATTAAGAATCGTGGCAAAGGAAGTCAAATTTGACACTTGCAGAAATGGATATTAAATCAAAGAGTCATGTAAATAGAATTATTATGGGGGAGTCATCAATAAATGGAATCATGTGCATGTCTTACACAATTGCTTCAATATTGTAAGCAGTAGAATCATTACACACATGCATACAGTACATTGCCAAATTTGACTAAATGACGATGCTGACTTCTCCCCTTGGAGAAGTCAGCATTGTCATGGTCTCTCCTCTATTATAGAAGTGCCCTGCTTTAAAGAGGCTTGAAAGGAGGGGGATGATTTGATTAGCCACAATAGATGCCAGCTCCTAACACACCTACTGATAATTTATTCCTCCTAATCCCATCTAGCTTCCAACAGCGCCACAGGTGTACCGCGCCTCTGGCCCTGAAAATACCAAACACATTCACCACACTCTGTGCACCTTGCACGGTCGACTGCACTTTCCATCATGTGAAAAAAAAGAGGCTAAATGTAACAATTTATTCAAGACAGAGTTGTCCCCAAAATGACATACACTGGTGTATCTGTCATAGAAAATGAGAAAGGTCATGTTACATTACAGAGGGAAAAAGGCGCAATTGCTTTTTACGCCCAAGTGTTTTCTGTCAGTGATAATTAAAAACACAAAACTCAAATAGTGTCATTTTAATAGCTTCACAAAGAGAAAATTACAACCAGTGATATGAATGGAAATCACACTGACAAAGTGGAGTGAGGTACACTGTCTGGCAGTCATGTTGCAGTCTTCATGTCTTGAACAACAATGTACTGCTAAATATATAACTCCAACTTTGCAAACAATACTAAAAATAATTGCTTTCCTCTGTGCCATTGAATTTGAGTGGAAACCAATTTCTGCAGCAAGGGCCAATTGTGTAATTTGTTGAATACAACTGCTTTGCAAATAACTGTAATACTGTTTAACTAAATCATATTTTTCAAGCTTTTTCAGGCTTTTAGTTTATTGCATCAGAAACCTAGATTTAGATCTAGTCGACTTTTCTCAGTATTTTACCCTATTGAACTGACATTACTGTGTTGAAAAAATAGGATTTCCTTTCACCATCTTACATATATATTTTCCTAGCATCTGAATAAGGTAACTAATAGATTGTGACACTATGTGTAAGATCAATAGAAAAAAGTGGGCCTAATCAGTTTCCCTGTGGTACATCAGTAGTATTCCACAAAGTCTTACTCTGGAACTGAGGTGAAAACTGAACTGAAATAGGTTAGGGAAGTGGGCTTGAGAGGCTGATGTACAACTGAAATGAACGTCATTTAATAAAGGTTTTAGAAGTATGTATCTTTTTCTAATGTGGTCATTGTAATCCCGTTAATGCATTGTCTTATAAACTTTGAATAGGACATGTGAAACAAAGGTAATAGATTAACCCAAGATTAAGTTGCAAGCTATCTGTAGTGCTTTGGCAGGTAAACAAAAGCTACACAATAAAAAAATACTAATTTATTTGGTGAAAACGCGGGGGAGGTGATTTTTTTGCCTGGAGCTAGACGAGTAGATTGATACTTATATTAAGCTTGAAAGCCAACAGGAAATTAGTTTGGCTTAGCAGAAAGACTGGAGGCAGGAGATACTGCTATTCTGGTGATGCCCAAAGCTCACACATACACCTACAAACACTTTTAAAGCTTACTGATTAAGACATATCTTGATGGTTTAATCCATACACAAACGGAATTGTGAAAATGACAATTGAAACTTTTAATATGAATAACCATTATCCCACAAGGCCAAACTATTCATTTACCATGGTAATGGAAGACAAAAGATTTGTTACTGGGAGTTCATATGGTGGTTCTGCAAGCTGGGAGGGTCTTGTTTTATATTTTAATGGTTGATCACATCTGGTCCAACTTTGTTTTGATTTAATGACAGGTAGACAATGAAGAGTTATAAAACTCACATGCACACCACAATAAATGAAAACAGATGTAAGAGATAGGCATGTATCTAAAACACACCAGTAAGTAACTTACCATTGGATGCTGTAAAGTCTATAGCCACTGTGAAGTTCAGTTGGGTTCTGTTGCAAAGAAAATGAGGAGAGGAAAACAACAAAGATCACACACTTCCATACACTTAGTACACACTGTATCTACAACACACATGCACACCAGCTCAATCAAGTGCAATGGAATCAGTTTACTGGTTCACTGGATAATCAGTATGACAGGACAATATTCCCTCCAATGTCATGAAGGCCTAATTGGGTAAAACAAATGGAGCCAGTAATTGAAAGTGAATAAACTGAATACATTAGGTATTTACAAATGAGATTAACCGATACAAACTTCCCCCAAAATGCACCCTTCAGTGCCTATTTGAATTCAATCTGATGCTCATAATAGAGCTTTTGGGATTTTAATTTAGTATCTTTGAAAAACTCCACATGCACGCACACGCAACCAAAATGCTGGCTATTGACACTCATTGTGAGGCTAATTATTGTTCCACTCACCCTCCTCGGATGAAATCCACAAAGGTATACTCTGACTCAACTTTGAAGGACAGCAGAGTTACCTGGTAAACAAACACACACACACACACACACACACACACACACACACACACAGAAAAGGGACCAGGGAAATGGGCCAGGTAGATGGTTGAAAAAAAGACAAACAGATGGCCAGACAGGAAGAGAGTCAGTTAGACTGAAACAGATGTAAGAGGTAATAGTACCTATATAAATAAATAACATGTAAAATACCAATAAAGAGAAAATAGGACATGGGAGAGGTGGGTGTACTCACCGTTCCAGAATTGATGTATTTCTTTTTTTTGCCTTTCTTCTTGGGATTCAAAACCTGCAGGTGATAGGCAAATATAATTTAGTGATTCATAGGGTACTTGTAAAACCACTTCATACCCTGGAATGATGTTTAATAATGAACATGAATAATTCAACACATTTCTAATACTGGAAGGGCATGAATTTAAACCGATATTATGTTTTATTTATTTATTATTTCTGCGTACATAGAGAGTAAAGGGAAAGATTTAAACCATTACAAATGTGACTATTACATTTTCTCTTCTACTTTAGGACAGATCATCATTATATATTTTTATATTATTTTTATCATTATCAATATATTTAAATGCTGCAGTAGTATTATGAATCGGTTTGCTCAGATCAATGTATTCCTCTGTACAGCAGGTTTTAATATTACCTTGTACCACATATCACATGAAAATTCATCTAGTCAGATTTCAATTAAAAAGTTTGTGCCCAAACGTTGGACTGAACCAATCAGCGTCCCGTGAGGAGCTACTGGCAGCAAGGCGTGGTATAGGTCAAAACAGTTTCCAATGACAGCTTCTTTTGATGGTTCTGTGTAACAAACCATCTAGCTTATTAGGTTAGTTTTAATAAGCTGTGGGCATTTATGAGGTTTAATTCCCAGCACAACTAGTACATTTTGTTTAAAATTACCACAGCCTTAAAAACCCTGAACATTTACTTGAACTCAAAATGTACTTAGAAATGCACCGTATTGACTCCCCTCATTAAAGTTCAATGAGATTACAGTTTTTCTCAATCGCTTTGGCACAGTGGTCGAATGACTATTAAACTAAGTCAAACTACATGACTATTTAAATTAATATTAGGTCAGTTGTTCACTTGACTTTAGTCATTTACAATTGTAAACCTTGCAGATTGAAATAGTTTGCATTCATTGGCTATTGCATTGCCTTGCTCTTCAATGCAGCTATACACATGTTTATTGTGTAAAACCCTACATGCAAAATTGAGCAACCAACAGACACACTAACCTGTCCCACACATATAATAGATACAACACATTATAGTTATGTGGTATTGTTGTGAAATGTGTCAGATGGATAGACTTTGGCTAGATTGGGAACAATTTACTGTAATTTCAATGTAGAGCAACCAAACAAAAATAGGGGACAGTTAAGGATATCAAAGCAGATTGTTGGAGGGGGGGGGGGG
>NC_048413.1:24045834-24061822 GCF_013103735.1 Etheostoma cragini
CTGCATCATTTCAACTATTTTTCTCTTGTTGCATGGCAAGGGAAGATAACAGGTGCGATGGCAATGCAATGTTGTGGCCAAACAGAGACGAGAGATTGAATGACCCATGAGGTGGAGAAATTTGCAGTATATTTTCTTGCACATTTTGTACAGTAGTTCCAGATTATTTTGCTAATGTAGATTTTGTTCTATACACGCTTTCTTCATGAATATGCGATTGGCTGGTGTGTACATACAAAGAATAACGAATGTATAAGTATAGTGTGTGCCATGGTTGACATCAATACTATTCAGCTGCCTAAATATACAGTGTAAGCAACTGGATGATACGACAGAGTGAGTGACCATCACACTTTCAGAGTACATTGTAATTTGACAAGATCTTCTTGCATTTTGACCGCCTGGTCGAATTGATAAAGGAACCTTTCGTGATGTGCTGAACATACCATGTGGTGTGAGAATTATATTTAGAGTTTTGACAACTGTAAGTTTGTTTCAGAATATGTGCTACAATTGATTGAGAAAACTGTAAAAGAAGAATTAAGTAAGAATTAAGTGTATATCATAGCGTAAAGGGATCATTGCATTTACCAGTTGTACAACAAAGAAGACATTATAGGGTGTATCCCGCAAAATAAATGAGGAGAAAATGTCCGACAGCCTTTCATAGTACAGGCCGTCTCGATTCATTCTTTTCTTTTTTTCAATCTAATACATTCAGTTTTCTCCTGCCAACAAAAGTTAGAAAATAGCATTAAAGCAATAGCGCGTCGTTTATGTCAAACAATGAAACTGTTGGCACGTCCACATGATACAAGCCTTCCGTGATCGTCTACGCACACAAAAACATTATAGGACCTTTTGACTTTTATTTTTCCATCCATGTATCTGTTTATGAAACGATCCATTCCTCTGAAGGTTGCATACTTTTGGTGTCAGGAGAACGTGTTACATCTTCAAAATGTTTTCGGCCTTTTTATTTTGAGAGCACCTATTTTTATCACCTATATTTTATGACTTCACTACATAAAAGGTTGTTCAAGTCTTTGCGAGGGTTGTAGAGGTTTTCAGCCTTTTGAAGAGCCAACCAGTTGAAGTTAGCATTTCTAATTTACAGTTACAATGTTATCATATGACAAAAAAGAGGTGAGAAACCACAAACCACCCCCATATCATGTCTCACCTCATAGACATTGAACTGGTTCTGGCCCCGAGACAGCTCTCTGTAGCTGGTGGTGAACTCGCCAATGAAGTCATGGCTGCACACAAACACCCACGAAGACAGGCAGGCATGGACACAGATTTTATATTCGTATTTTATAATCTCTATCCACATCTCTTTCCTTTAATCTTCCTGCATCTGCCCAATCTCTCTCTCCCCGGCTGCATAATAAGTTATTTCATATCACACCAAAACACTTAACATTTTCACCTACAGAATGTTCACTGGGTGTTTCATTTTCTTCTGACATTTGAGAGACATCAACGTGAACCATTGGGCAACAGTAAGTGCTTATCTACAGTTCATTTTTACCTTCCATCACGATCCCAGTCATAGACATCTACCTTGACAGTCCTGAAATAGACAGAAAATATCTTTTTAGAACTGCTACATTATATACCAGATCATCTCCTGTCAATAAAACTGGAATCTGTAGTTCTACTGACTGAAGAAGAAGGAAAAAATAAAAGATTATAGTTATTGACACAGCAGGCACAGGTTGTTATGTTGTTATGTGTTATCAATGCTCTTTGCTTCCAGCCAGTGAAAATCACCAGTTGCACATCTAGAAGAGAAAAAGGAATATCATTTTTAAGTTTGCATTCAGTACTACAAATGCATAATTCCAGCATTCCGTGAAGAGCCAGATTTACTTTATTGGGCGCATGGGTCAAAAAGGTTGTACTTAGTGTCTTCATTAATTCATAAGTTTGTTTTAGGCGTAATATGCAATAAACCAATTTCTAATTTCTAATAAACCATTCCCTTTAAAAGCCAGGCACGTTTGTACCTTGGCACATTGCTATTATGATGGCAGATTTGCAGATTTGTAATATTTTTATTTGTAATCTTTTGCATTTTGTATGCTTTTGCGCTTCCCTGTGTGTGTGTAACAAGCATAGTGTGTGCGCTGTGCACAAGCCTAGTCACATTTTACTATTGCGCTGTTAAAATAGCAATGAAATGCTGAAATGCTGATATTCCCGCTGCCTCAAGATAGCAATACGCCAAGAATCCACCTGAACACACCTCCCTGTACGACCAGCACGACCATTAGCGCAAAGCCGGGCGCAGGTGCATTTGCTGTTTAAATGACATGGGCGCTGGACGGGAAGTTGACAACTGCTTAGGTCTTAAACTAGCAAAGACACTTTTGTCTGGCTTTGTGTTGCGCTCCGCCAGGTGCAAGATAGGGCCCTTTTTTGTGGGTTGCGAAAGTATTTGGGGAGAGGTCGAATAAAAAAAACTAAACGTTACCTTTATGCAAGGCACAGTGTGTACTGATTTGCCAAAAGACATTTCCAGCTTGCGCAGCAGAGTATATGTGAGCAGAGTGCTACTGGGGGGATTTTGAATGGAGCACAGAGTGGATTTTTAAAATGTTGTTGCATCGCCTTATCTCCCCAGCTCCAAATTCACTCTAGTCCCGTCTTTTGCTGCTGGTGCTCCAGGCATGAAGAGAGGGTGAGCATCGTTCATCTGATAAGTACAACAAAGACTTGCCATTCCTTGACCCTTTTTTTCTTAAAACCAAGAGCACTATCTAGTTAAGTCAACAACTACAACTAACGGTTCATGAAGCTTTAATTGAACATCACAAATGAAACCCCAAAACGTATAAAATGTCACAAAGAGAAGTAACATAAGGGGCACTGTACATGAATATGTCATACAGTGTGCATTTGGAGGCCAGTGTTCATCATAGCCGCTAAGCACAGTCCAACCTGACTGTGAATGCTGTGTGAAAACTGAGTCAGTCTCAATAACACCAGTGCTGGTCCCTGAGACACCATGACCGACTGCTGGCATTATTCTGACCGCCCCAGCAACAGGTAATGTCATCCACGTAAAGGTCTTCCTGTCCCTTGAGTGTTCCTCTATGTCCTTTAGCCATAGAAAATGATGTGTGCTTTCCCGGAACACAGGAAATTATGTGGCTCACATAACAGCGATTAAAATCAGGTGGCCTATTAACATCTATGCTGTTTCATACATGTTTCTTCACTGTCTAAATAGTAATTGCAGTACATATCTCACAATTGTCAAAAAAAAAACTCAAATGCAACACAACGCATTTCACATACTGTACATGTACAATGTTCGGGCAACTTTGATCACTTACACAGGAGCCTTTGATGAACAATCGATTGAGAAGACAATTTAGCAGGCAGTACAGTTCAACCACAATGTGTTGTTGTGCAGTACAGTCCCAACTCTCTAAAGTTCCTGTCATTCTGAAGGTGTATCACGTTGGGAGGTGTTACCTTTAGCTGAACCTTTCACTTAAACAACGATGTTGCAGCCAAAAACAGATGCTAAAGCCCAGTTCAGCCTATCTTCTCTAGGAAGAACACTGAAGTGTGGCAAGGTCACTGACCTCCAAAAGCAGACAGTCTTAGAACAAAACCTTCCCTTGTCATGAAGCTGCCTAGATTCCCTGAATCTGTAGAGAGACAATCATAATTATACATGAACAGGTTTGGTTATTAGTAGTCTCGCTTTGCTAGACCTACCTCCACACAGCGTTCTTGGATGGGAACAAAAACGTACTCTGGTTTTTTGGAATTTCTTTAAACCAACCACAATCATCTTGGACGGCGCTAAGCACCGGACAGAGCCATGGTGCCGCTGCAAAATATCCCCGGGAAGGAATTTGTTTTGGTGAAACATGTGTTGTCTTGGGCGGCGGTAAGTAGCTCAGTCCCTTTGAATGCATGTAGTCCTTTAGTAGCATGTTTAAATCCAGGAAGAGCTTCTCCTCTGTCTATTCAAGTTAATATGTTTAATTAGCTGTTGAAGCACTGCAAAACAGCCATGGGAAGGAACTTGTATTGGTTGAACGTGTGCTCGTTCAAAGGTTGTTTTAGTTGTGCTACGGAAAACTCAGACTGGACAGACCCTGCAGAGATATAAGGAGCAGTTAACCATAGTCCTCATAAATCCACCAGTGTTTGTAATTCCAACACAAAGAAAGCGGAAGGTAACGAGCAGCAAAATCTGGCGGGATTTCCGGCGGCAACAGAACAATCCTGGAAGTGGATTGTCGTGGATGTAGATTAGGTTATTAGAGACTGGAGGAGAATGTTCTTGTCCCCTGACCTGAGACCTGTGAAGAACCTGGTGTTGACTAAGCTTTCCCTTTGTCTCATTATACCACAACATGGTGTTCCCTGAGATACCACCACGACACTCTTCATGAGGATACATAATAGAGTTGTGCAAAGTGTTTTCTGACCTGTCGTAGTCGCCATTGCAGAGAGCTCTAACAGGGATGGTGAAGGGCTGCCACACTGGGTTCAGTGTGTTCTTGATCACTTCTGTCTTGTGGCAGATGGTGAACCTGACAGCAAAATAACACAACACACTAACACAAGGCCACTGAAGGGAGAGCTAATTCGTATTACTCACATTGTACCTGGGATAAAAATCCCACATCACTTACCTGCAGCTTCCTCTGCAACGCTATAGAATGCTTCACAGGGTGTTATTTTTTTCTTTTATTCTTGTTTAATTATATCAAGGGGTCATGGCAGAATTGCAGAATGTCATTACTACCAAAAACCCTCGAAGGCACAGCAGCAAAAGTAGGTAATACTATTAAAGGTTGAGTTAAGCCTCAGTAGATGGGTGAAATTTGATTTGATTTGCATGAACATACATAGTCTTCACCTTCAAAATGTTCATGAAACAATTTCCTGGCTTCGTTCAATACATTGTTTGCAGACTTCCGTGACTGTCCAGTGAGACCACAGCTGGAGCTTTCCACTGAGAGATGCCTATAAATCTCTAGAGGCTGCCGTGCTTTGACCAGCTGTTGGTTAATTCAACATTTTACATGTGCAGAAAATAGTTTGTAAATAAATGTTGCACAAACTGTCTTTTGGGGATTTGGACTAAATGCTTTTATGGATAAATGACATTTTTGAACTGCCAGGCTGCTCTAAAAGTCAGGAGACAACATAAGTAAGTGGAAAGCGGGTTGAAATAGAGGTTTTTGACTGTAGATGAATACTGGAAACCGAACAAGAGGCTTTACAATAAGACCCATTACATTTGGCCATATTGCATGGTTCCTCCAAACCTCAAAACACCAGTTTGTAACAATGGGAGGAGATGGGATAGTTTAAATGTTGTATGAAAAATTTAATCTGAGCTTTTGAAAAAAATGTAAAAAAAAGCTGTCCAATTTTGCTTACACTTTGCTTACACAATTCCATCCAATTTTTTCGTTCATCTTGATTGCTATAAGTATGCGTTGTACTTTTGATTGCAAAACCCCTGACCCCATTTGGTGCAGGCAACAAGGAGTGTCTGCAGCTATGTGTACACGCTTCCACTCAGCTAAACGCAGTTGTCAAGCCCAATTACCTATTACTTTTTTTTATATAGTTTTCATCGCAAAGGCATGACCTATCCTCTGGGAGAAATTGCCAGACCAACGGGCGCAGGAGGCGACAAAGGAGCAAGGATACCGGTCTGGCCTTCTATCGCAACTAAGGGAACTACTACATAAATCAACACTGCCAAGGCTTGATCACACACAAAATGGAAGAGCAGCAAATACAAACATAACTGCTGCATTATGATTATCACATAAGCCTGACTGAACATCAAGGGTAGGAACACCAGCAGGATGGAGACAGGGTAGGTGAATTTAAGTTGAAAAAGCATATTGTTGTCACGTAAGGGCCTTGTTCATGTTGAACAGATATTTCATTACATTTTGTGTCTGTTTTTGTGTCTTGTCCCGACAATTGGTGTTTTAGCTCAGGGGAAGTGTGTAGACGTACTGTAGCTGCAGATACTCTGTGTTGCCTGCACCCATTTGAGTCGGGTTTTTTCAATCGAAAGTACTCGCATATTTATAGTGATCAAGATTAATGTCAAAATTGGCCGGAAGTCTCCTTTAAGTCAGACTGCAAATGTCAGTTGCAACAACAGTGTCATACTAAATATATGCATGTCCCCACAATATGGAGGATGGACTTATTCATAACACAAATTAACTATCGTAAGAGAAAACATTGCAAGAAATTAAAAATATTGTTTTAATACGATACTAGGAAAAAAGTATGCCATAATTGACAAAAAAAAAGGAAACAAAAAAAGCAAATTTTTACCGACAGGCTGGCAACCAAGTGGTCACGTCGGTAAAAATTTATTTTATGTTAGTGGCCACTAACATTTTATGTTTTATGTTAGTGGCACACACAGACCCTTCTGTCAGCTGGAGTCCTTCAATAGAAACATGGACCAGTTTATTTCCTGAAATATGACTCGTTTTCCATTTGAACACATTGTCATCAATATTAACAAGGTTTGAAATTAGCCATTTTTCAAATTTGGATATCGTTTATCAATCATAAATCAATTGAACAAAAAAATACACGGGTCCAATTACAGTTACTACATGAAAACTTCACTGTTGATTGAAATGTTGCTTGAAATGTTGTTTGTGTTTAGCCTACATCATCAGTTTCTATCATCTAAAGGGAAACAAGAGGCCAAGCCAGCCTGGTGGCGAAGCTCCGGCCAGACGCTCCTCAGCTGTGTTTCCGAGCCGTCAGCTCTCCCTGCTGTCCATAAGGGGCTTCTGCACCCCTGATGTTTCAGACCCTCCCGCCGGCCTTTGAGCCACGCCTCCACTTTTGACATGTATCAGTGGAAAAGTAAAATGTTAAATCGAAATGGGAAAAGCCGAACAATAAATCGAAAAGTCAAATAGTAAATCAAAAATGAAAAGCCAAACGTTAAATCGAAATTGAAAAGTCAATTGCGAAATCAAAATTGAAAAGCCAAATGTTAAATTGAAATGGAAAAAGATACATCTTTTTACATTTCAACTTTGCTCATACAGTTTTCTTTTCTTTTTTAAATTCAATTATGGCATGATTTTTCCTAGTAGCGTAGTAAAATAATAAAAGTTTTAATTAGATCATGCTTCATTTTCTCTTTGGACTTTCAATTTGAGTTATGAAGGAATATATCCACCATACCACAATAGCAGTCCAGGAAAGTATTACATATGCCATGGTCTCTAGGGCCTCAATGGCAGGTGGTAAAAGGTGAAAACACATTGGCTAATGTTTGAGTGCACCCTTAATGCTCAGACTCACGTTCCATCCTCATTACTCCGGTAGAAAACCAAGAAGGGGTCTGACTTGCCAAAAAAGTCTTTTTTGTCCAGCTTGTTGGCACACAACTGCATGGTAGCAATATCCTGAGAGAGAAGAACAGCAGTTTTAGTTGGACAGCAATATAGTCAGCAATTTATTTTCTTCAGGAACTCATTTCTCGGCGAGGAAGGCACAGGTTTATTTGCGACATCAGCAATGGTGGAACTGAGAATCCCTCTGAAAGCAAAATAATTGACAATATAACAACTCATGCATAATGGAAATGCATGGATGATAATCCCAAACACCAGCAGTTGGAACGGCGTTGTGACCAATACATGCATTGATTGCAGTGATTGCAATCTAGCGTGTCTTTGAAGTGACACACTTTACTAGTGGGAGAAACTGATGTTATTAAGAGCTGTCTGTATAATAGTCAGAGAGGCAGAGGGAATGGCTTCATATGGGATGGTTACAGCAGTTAATGAGAAATGTACCCACACGAGTGGATGGATTGCTCTTAATAAGGCCCTTTAGTTATTGCCTCCAGTAGGAAGACATCATGGGATACCTAAGCTTCTCATTGACAGATAGGGGTTGTCAGCGCACACACACACACACACACAAACACACGCATATGCAGACACATGCACACACTTCGAAAGAATTTGGATCTTGTCGAGAGCTAAACTCCTTAGAGCAACGTTGGTAAACACAGCCACGATAATAACTTAGTTAATAGCAGGAATCCGGCTTGACAGTTTTAAACACGTTAAGAGAGTGCGGGTAACACAACATCAAGCAGTTATCAGTGCTGAGACAAATTTACTTGAGGATGGCGGGGAGGGGTCCCAATGAAAGGATTAACCGGTTAAACTTGTTCACATTTGTTACAGTTCATGATCTGTTTTGTTATTTTTTAATATTGGCCCATTATTAAACATTGTCTGTGTATGTGTGTGTGTGTGTGGGTGTTTGTGTGTGGGGAAAGATGATTCCAAGCTATTACAACAACAGCATCGGAGCTAATAACAAATGCAGACAGTGTGAATATATTCAAATAACCCTTAGGCTGTGTGTGTGTGTGTACGTGTGTGTGTGTGTGTGTGTGTGTGTGTGTGTGTGTTTGTGTGTGTGTGTGTGTGTGTGTGAGTGTGTGTGTGTACTGACCCTGCAGTTACTGAGCTCCTCTGCATTAAATATAATGACTCCACACTTCTTCCCTGGAATCCCACTGGGGGTGAAAGGAGAGAGACACATAGACAAAGAAGGTAATTGTGGCATGCCATAAATAATACAATTGGGAAGTAGATGTCATTCATAGCTACAATCTGGAAGATTGTCATATTTACAAAAAAAAGCTAACATTTGCACTTCATTTTCTTTTAAAGATGGGTGCCTTTCAGACAAAGTTATGTATATTTTATTCTAAGTATTCCTTTTCTAACTTTTTTAACATTCACATTTCACTAATGAAAAGGCACACCAGTCCAACTCAGGCACCTAAATCCATGTCTAATAGTTTCACTCGATTGCTAACATGCATTGGTCAAATCTGAAGTCACATTGTCAAAACTATTCACACAGTCAGTGAAGCAGAAGTCTACTGCGAATCATTTTGCATCGCTTTCACACAAAATGCATTAAATGAGCACATTTTCCAGTTTACTCTTTTCTCGTTCATGCTTCACCACCTGCAAAAAAACAGAGAACTATTGTGATGGCGGATTGGCACCGTAATATTTTTATTTTGAATGTGTTGCATGTGTGTGTGCTGCTGTGTGTAAAAGGCATAATGTAAGTGCTGTGCATGAGTCTAGGCACATTTCACAACAAAAAAACAAAAGTAAAACAATTTATGTTAATTATGTACAGAAATAGAAAACATTCTGAAGCAATTTTCTGATTCAGTGTTGTTCCATATACACTAGTAAAGTTGATAAAGTGAAGTGGGTGGTTATTTTTATTCTATAATGAAATACTGATTTATGTGGATATTCATTCAAACTTCAAAGATAATCATTTATGTAATGCTCCCTGTTGTTAGTGTTTTTTTAGGTCACTGTGTTCTGAGTGACAACGTTTGCTTTTTTAATGAGAATTATTGCCAGTGTTTTGGTCCAACATGTTTATTTTCAGAAGTGTGTGAAGAGTGTTGGTGGTTTGAGTGAGTTTTAGAGGTCAGGTTAACGGTTTGGCCAGATGTACATCAGTTAACGGTAATGACATGTTAATTATTAATAATACAAACAAATACTAATGAAAATATTACTAAAAAAGGCATTTTGTGCAGAAAACATGTGTGGATGGGGAATTATAAATCTAGAGTAATCCTGTAATATACTATTATATAATTTGTATAGATATTTGTACTTTTACATTCTGCACTTCTGCATTCTGGGCTTCCTTGAAGATGTAATTTGTGAAATATTGGATGGTTCCAACCTTTTAAGGACACCAATTTTCTTTGTGGATGAATAATGTATTGTAAATAAATATATGTTCTTCCTTGAAATACAGGGGGCTTAAGTATACACACCCCTAAATTATGTTATATGTGTTTTTAAAGGCCAGTTATTTCATGGATCCAGGATACTATGCATCCTCATAAAGTTCCCTCAGCCTTTGGACTTAAAATAGCCCCCCCCAAAGGGTATGTGATGATGATGGGGTTAGTTTCATTCCACAGGCCAAGGGAACTTTATCAGGATGCATAGTATCCTGGATCCTTGAAATAACTGGCCTTTAAAAATAGAAATCTGCCTGCCTCTATGGGAATTTAACACAAGGGTGTGTATACTTATACCCCCTGTATTTTAAGGAAGAACATTTATTTATTTGCAATAAATTATTCATTCACAAAGGAAATAATGTCCTATCTGGCTGAAGAGCATGGTGGTAACAGGTCGTCATTGACGATGCTGGCCCCTCTTGCTCTTCTCTTCCGTTAAATTGGAACAGCCAGCAGAGGAGAGACTGGAAGAGCCGATACACATGGCTGTTTGTTAAGGATCGAAGCTTGGGGTGCGTCGCCTAGGCCTAATTGAACGGAGAAATGATGGTATTCTTCGGGAGCCTGAGTAACTTTAACCGTTGTTCGTGTTAAATCTCAAAACCAGCCTGATGCTTTGTTTATAGACTGTTTTGGATGGCTGTTTGCTGTTTGACCAATCAATTGCTGTTGATAAAGTATAATAGGGTAAATCCTGTATAGCGCATACACTTGTAGCTGTTATGTATCTTTGTAAGTCATTGTAATCGCAAGCGCCCAAACCCCCCCCCCCCGTGAAAAAAAATTGGACTCCCCCAAAGGCCAAGGGATAGTTTGAACACTGTGTGTAATTACATGGCTGTCTCTGTATAAAGTAAGTATTTTATTGATACCCAGTAAATAAATACACTGTAATGTGCAGGAAGAATTATTAAGCATTAACTAAATCTCTCTTTACTTGCCTCAACAGTTGAGCACAATTCAAAGCATGTAAAACGTTGACAGCCAGACTTCCACTCAATTTGTTTTTCCCAAATCACCACAATTTTACCATCCATGCACAGGCTCACATTCTCTTGTAGAACTAAGTTTGTAATCAAGCCACTGCAGGATCTTGCACCTGATTATATAACTTAAACTTGACGGTTACATGACACCTAGCGAGCTGAAGGACCACTGTGAGACGTGGTTGGAAAAGGCTGAGAAATGTGGGCTTACACTAGTTTGTTGCATAAACATAAATCGCTTAAGGCATTTTGAACAAATAACTAATACTGTTGTTGTTGCTGTTGAGGATAGGATTCTGGACAATTTGAGGCATTTCTACAGGTAGTGCAGCACTGGTAAAAGCAGCAACAGGGCAGCAAAAACGTCTGTCATCTGCTAGTTATGTCATTGAACTCATCTTTTGTAAGTGGGTACAACATCTGTCATAAAACTCTCAAAGAACAGAAAAAACTAGAAGCATTTGTGCTTTTGAAAAGTATACTGACAGGCATCCATTGTTTCCACAGATGACAGCTCCACTGATAGCAAAGTCAAATTGTCACAATGTGTTTGGGCCTTAAAATCCAGACTCTTCACTCACTCACACACACTGTCCCACACGCACTGTCCCACACACACCCACACACACACAAACACACACACACAATCCCTAAGTGAGGAACTTAATTTCTTTTATGCAAAACCAATCAGTCGGTATTTCTGTACTCTCAACCTTAAAAGAAATTATAAAAAATCAAACTGGCTTGCATCTGGCTCTAAAGAAACACTGATCATTAAGACTAGAGACATGGATGGCGGACATGAAAGAGTGACGCATCTCAAAAAAAAAAAACAGCAAACTAATTTAAAGCTACTCTGGTTTAATTGGATGCTGCAAAGATACACCAACTCCTGTTAAATTAAATAAATACAACAGTAACACACTTGATCTTTGTTTTAAATGGAATGAGGCCAAGGGAACATGTATGCTGTGCGTCTGGGAGTGTGACAAAGTTAAAACATTGTGGAGAGAGGTGACTAATAAAACTAGGTTCATCTTGTCTGTTAACATTGTAATTGACCCTAAGATTATGTTGCTGCATCTGTATCCAACAGATCTGAATCAGAAATCCCAAGAATATAGAACATATGAATTTGTTGATTTAGCTACACTACAGCCCAAAAGAACTATAGCTCTCCTCTGGAAGAACCCCGAATGCTGCCAAACTGTAGAAGTCGTGCTCTTCTTCGAGACCAGGTCAATCGGTGTGTGTGTGTGTGTGTGTGTGTGTGTCTCCCTCTCTCTCTCTCTCTCTCTCTCTCTCTCTTTTGAAGAAGAAGCCAGAAAGAAACTACTGTCCTGACTCAACGTTCACCCCTTTAAACAGTTTTCTCTCTCTTTCTCTCTCTCTCTCATGACAACACCACATAAGCATTTTTAGATATTAAATAAATTATGTCTAACATTTAATCCTTGTCTTCTACAGAAGTGCACTTCATTTTTTTTTTTTTATGACAGGATTGAAACACATACCGTTGCTATTTTCAACACCTCGCCCAACCCTATTGTGCAATTATGTACATGGAAAGACTGACACATGAGGCAAATTGGGGGTGTATGAGAGAATCTGGAGGCCATTGGACCGGTTTGTAAAAGAAGAAGACATAAGGGAGCTGCTACTGTGATATTGTCATATAACTTGCTTTGTGTTTTTTGATTGTTGTAGTACGGCGGAGGTAGAGAGAGACAATTTGGTTTGGGTTGGGACAGAGGGGGCGGTTTTAAAATTGTACCTGCAAGGAAGAATTTATGAAAAAAAATAAGAAAAAAATTTGAATATTAAAATAGCACATTAACTGCATTCAAAAAAATGGTACAGATGATTCTATCCCAATGTCCATTTGTTAATCAGTTCAGATTTATTTGAAAAATGTTATGTAATGTAATGTAATGCAATGTATGAAGGTTAGAATGAATGATTTTGCTATTTATATTACAATTGATTAGCCTTTTTTTATTTCATAGCTGCCCTTTTTGAAGGGGAAATATTTTGTTACATTTTCATCAACTTGTTAGAAACGGGGGGCCCTGAGGCAAAGCCAGGAGGCCGAGCTGCTGTTCACTGACCCTGAATATTTCAGCTGTGTCCCAGTTCAGTGTCACGATGAAGCAAAATACAGAATAACAACCACATCAAAGGACCCCTGACGCACACTTATTTAGCTTTGATACTAAAAAAGAAGCAGGAGCAAGACAACTAACAGAATATTAGAGAGAGAAAAAAGGAAAATAGAAGTTTAAGGACACAGAGGAAAGAGGGAGACCTCAACTTCCATGACGTAGTATTAAAGTCGATGGATTCTCTCGCTCACGCTGCCTGCCAGCTGTAGCAGGCAGCTACAGTGAGAGAATAATTTATGAATTCATCTACAGAGCGTGTCCAACTGCACACCCGCCAGCTAGCCCACCGGATGCAAGAACTGCCTGGACTCCAGAGTCTGAGCCTTGACTGCTCACTGACTACAGAATAATAATGGCAAGCTGTTCCTCTGATAAATATTAAAAGTATTTAGCCTGACTCTCATCATGAAATGCATATGTTGCCACAGAGACTTGTTAGAGTTCTGTTTTCAAAATGGATTTCTTTTGCTGTAAGCTTGAATCATATGATTGCAACAAAACACTCTTTATGTTCTATTTTGGCACTATGCAAAATCTTATACAACACCTATGCAAAATACCATCAAAGCAAAGCAGCTGTGACTTATTTCATAAGCTGTAAACAGCTCATGGGAAACAACCAGGCTGAGCTGCCATCTGCTATTAATGAAGTGAAACGAAGTACAGATTCTTGATAGAACACTGGCTAACCTTGGGGTCATATATATTTTGAAAAGATCAGAGAGTGCCACGCATGGGCGTGTTGGCTACATTTCTTTATGGGAATCTACACACAAATATGTTCTCCTGCTCAGGCCAGGCTCTGTGACTCAGGCATTCACAAACACGCAAGGCTCAGTGTCCAAATTTTTCGTTCTGAACAAACAATGCAGAATGTGATTTCACGGATGAGCTCACCGCGGTCACAGATTATTTTCTCAGCTTGTTTGTGGATGCAGGTGTGGCAGCATTAAAAGAGGAACTTTGGTAGTTTTCAACCAGGGAGCATGTTTTCCCATTTTGTGTTGATGTAACTGATGGGGGATTTTTTTTAATTGGTCCAGTATTGAGCCATATGCTGGGAGTCAACCGCTGCAAACCTGACTGCAATGTAATCACACGGGGCAATTACACACCATACATTTATGTCCCCTAAGTGCTTGTTTTTGTCTCGTTCTGATATATCGCAATAGGAGATATGCCGGAAGTCTGAGGTCTGTCACAGGATGGCCTTAAATACACGACTCCTCAGGCCAGTTAGTGCTTTAAAAGTAATGATTTAAGAAGAATTTTAAAATCAACAGGAACTTGTAATAGTTTGTAATCGCTGCAGATGGTCATGTCCATATGTATCTGGCCAAACATGTCATTAGATCGTCCAAAAGTAAAAAAAAAAAGAAGCTAATTTCTTCCTCGTAATACTCTGTGAACACTCCCTGCTTTGAGTTGCAAAAATTGAAGGATGGATGGATGAACTATCAGTCCCACTAATGAAGCTATACACACAAAAGATCAAGTGGGAAGGTCACCTCACCTTGGATTTCTCCTTTAAATCAATTTATTCCACATTCTTCCTGCTTAGTCCCTAACCACTAATCTAATTTATTATACATTTTATTTAATCAGTCTCTGGTACTCCCAAATCCGTTCACCCATCCGTTTGTTGCCCTCTTTTTCAAAGGCCTCTCTTGAACCCAATTATAATCCCCTTGTCAGATAACGTAAACACTATCCTCATTATCAGATTGTTGTCATTCAATGCTCCCTCTCCAAGACCTTAACTGTTTTCTATGGAGTTTTCTTGGCAAAAAATATGTTGTAAAGTTATTTACTTATGAACTTTACCATACTTTACTCATAAAAAATTTGCAAAGATAAGTTTTGAAATATTTTAAATCCTCAATTTTTTGCATTCATATTTACTAGGTAGCAGTCTTCTTTGTTGACCTATTTGCCTTCATGAAAATTGCGGCCCTACAATTATTAATAATACAACTATTCTGCTCTCGATAGGTGTAACTGACTGGCTAGTTCGGCAGATAGGGAACAACGGATAAACGCTGGATACAGCGTTCAACAAAGGCAAACATCAAAGTGATGGCCCGGAAATTATAGTTCCCTCTGACAGTACCCAATGTGAGTCGAGTGCAGTTGTGAGTTGTGCATGCTCAGATTTAAGCAATTTACGGCACAACGTTTCATACTTAAATTTGTGAAATCCATAAAATAATAATACAAACAATAACAGAAGATGGAAATCCTTTCACAAATGTTTTAGCAATCTATGATTGTTTGATTGCTAACATTAGCTTAAAACACCATTCAAGTGACAGCCCTTATTGTGTTTGATTGCTAGCTTGTAGCCAGCTATCATTTCAAAAAGGTTGTAGGTATCTATGATTGTTTGATTGCTAACGTTGCTCAAAACGCCATTCCAGTAACAACTTTTGTTGTGTTTGAATGCTAACTTGTAGCCAGCGGTAAACAAACTTCATAATGTAGGTCCATTCATCACAGAAGTATCTTGTTAGCATCTTATACGCTACTTGTTGCAAAGTGACACATGCGCATCTTACATCTGTGCTCGACTAACATTGGGTATGGACACCTTTGTTTTATTCTAACCGCATACTAACTGGGATTTAATTCCATAGCATTTGAAAAAGAAAAAGATAAAAGAAGGTTAAAAAAAAGTGAGAAAAATGACAGAAAAAGCTTAAAAAAAACAGGGAAAATCCACAAAAATTTCAATAGGTGCAGAATAAAATTGATAAAAACATTGTAAAAAATGACAAAAATGTCAAAATGATGGCTCTGCGAAAAAAAAAAAAAGGTTGCATGGTTGAAGGGAAGACAACACAAGGAATAAAGGGAGACAGGTGGGCCATATAACCAGTGAGGTGTCAGTTCACCTCAAACCAGTCACCATGCATGGTGTTGTGGTACATGCCCGGGCATGACCAAAAATGAGCTGAAACAAGCTGTGACAGAGAAGCCAAAGGACCGGCGGG
>NC_048413.1:24061922-24089131 GCF_013103735.1 Etheostoma cragini
CACACACACACACACACACACACACACACACACACACACACACACACACACACACACACACACACACACAGATGATGAGAACCTTTGAAAAAGACAGTCTGAAAAAATGTTAACCTGCAGAAAAAAATATTCTTAACACTTCCGAGTGTGACAGGAGAGTGAGTGTGAGAACGATACACACAAATGTGGAATTCATGTTTTATTTGACAGGAGAAAAGGCTTAACGGATGAGGATGTTTCTTATTATCTCTGTGAATGTTACCCAACAGGACTATGGGGCAACGTGGACAGCATCCGCCTGTCTGTCTGAGACGATCTGCTGCCAATTTAGCCGGTGTGTGTCCAACGAGTCGGTGTCAGGAGCATGTTATGCATTTACTGTTTATAATTGACTATTTAATGATGCACTTTATTTGTTTCTGACTTTGTCATGCCGTGTAGTGTTTGTATGTGAGAAAGAGCGAGGGAGGGAAAAAAGCAAGTGATATATTTCACTGCTTCTGTTGTCAGACAACGGAACGAGTATGACATTTAAATTGGAACTCATAAATATTATGTTGTCCAGCAGTCATTAGCAAGCTGCTGAGCTGCAGATAGAGTCGTTATTTAACGATCAGAACATCGTCGGACAAAGTAAGCAAACATACAGGAGAATGACAGCCGCCGGGATCAGCTACAGTGACATTTAAAATGACAGAGAAGGTTAGAAGCTACAAGAGGTTTCCATATTCAATAAAGCCAAAAGGCATCCATTGCCACATCTAAATAAGCTGCAAATGTGTGCTTATGCTTATAAAACAAAGAAGAAATGTCAGAAAAACAACTAATTATAAATGTGGCTGCACAGGCCAGTGTAGAAGTACAGGCGCTCAGCTTCTGAAATGTTTGGAAATTGAAACTGCAGTACAGCAGGAAGTGGTGTAATTTGGTGCTTTTACTTTATAAAAAAGTCCAAAATGGATGGTAAAACTACCCTGAGTAACTTTCATAAAAATAGCATTTTGCTATATTTGCAAACTGTCACTATATCCTGACAGTACTACATGAATTTGACCATCTGTGATAAATCTAATACCAACTAATTAGAGCCAAGGAGTCTTTAATGAGGTATCAATGATACTCGTGAACTGCGGTCAAATCACACACTACTGATCATGTCATCGTGTATGCGGACTCAACTTTATCACAAACAGTAAACTAAAATAGGTTTCTGAAAACATTTGAGGCCAGAAAAGGGCAATAAATTAATAGAATCTTGAGTCATATTTGATCAGTGCTGCGTTGTTTTTAGTCTGCAAGTAGGTGATGTATGATAATCTTCTCGGCCACAATCATATACCCATTAACGGGTCTGTATGATGATGACCATGGTGCCAAGTGGCAGTTGCTGGTTGTTTAAGCCGCTACAGAGCTTTGCTGGCTACAAAACTTGGTTGTATTAGCGGAAATTGGTGGTTCAGGTAAACGAAAATTGGTGACTTTGAGCCGGGTCACAAAACCCTGCGAGCTCCCGGTTATTTTGGCGTACATTATGGATAAATGTAGTCCACAAAATATAAGCGTTTTGCCATAACAAAAGTTAAGATTAGGCACCAAAACGGCCATTTAAGATTGGGAAAAAGGCCGTGGTTTGGATCAAAACACTCCTAAGGAACACGTATTTGTTGGGTAAAAGACTTTAGTTTTCCCCGGGAAGCTAACTCCGTTCTCTGGCTTGAAAGTCCTGTATGTTAACACCCAGCCATCCACCCGATCTCCTCCCTATGCAGCCAGCCATGCTCTTATACAGCTGCCGTCAATGAAGGGAATACAGCAAAATAAAAAATGTGGAATGCTTTTGAATTACAGCGCTTAACTTCTGCAGCTTTATGAATGAATTGTTCATGAGAACATGCTGATGTATAACTAAAAGTCCACTATCACAGCTTCCACCATTATTTAATGTTTATTTGTGGCTTTGCTTTACTTTGTAATTTAATTTGACAATACAAGTCAAGATAGACAAAAGCAGAACAATACAAAGATGAAAACTGTACTTTGATACGTGACCGAACCACCATCACACATACCTGGGCAATGACCTTAGCAAATAATTAGAACAACACAAATAACAGATCATTTTAAAGAAAACCAATCCAAATGGATGACATCATGTTTTTTGTAGCTCTGTTTGCAAAAGCTGTCTTATCACTTCTACGCTGTTAGCCCTTGATGTTAAAGCTCCAGTTAATTACCCTAAAATTTTCTTTTTCAAAAATCTGTATCTTTTACACCAAAACCTTTGTTGTTTCAACAAGTGGTGTTGCTAACAGATTGGCGGTGCTGCCTGAATCCGTGACTGTTACAGAACAACATTGTCACATTATTTGCCAAGATGCTCAAAGCTGGCAAGCATGAAACCAGCTCTAAGCTAATTTCTGCTTGCTCAAACAGAGCCAATCGAAAACATATCTTTGGTTTACAAGATGAAGTAACAACAATTCTTGCCAGTTGGAACATACACAGTTCTAAATATCTGTGCTGTGCATCTGCTGTGCGGTGGAGGTTGAATTTTTGCGATGGATCAACACGGACAAAGATAACGATCATTTTTAAATCGCATTAGCAGAGGGGGCAAGATTTTGTGTCAAATATTTGATTTTCAAACTGATAAAGTGTAACATTCCCTACAGAAGAAGAGCAGCAGCGGCAGAAGGGTTTTGTCTTCATGCTTGTCACAGAAGAGGTCAGATGAGACCTGAACGCCACCACAGATGGCAGGTGACGGTCCTCTGGGACACAGACCACAGGAAACAGGCAATGGCAACATTGTTGTATGTGTATGTGCGTGTCTGTGTGTGTGAGGAGAGAGACAGATACAACAGACAGAAAGAGAGATTGATCATAAGTTTTGAGATTTGAGTTTTAGTTTGAAAAAGAAACAGCCAAACTTAAAGAGTAACTACTGTGTTTTATCAAACCAGGACCCTTTTTCCTTATGTTTTTGTGTCTAAGTGACTGATGGGAACAACAATCTTTGACATTTGTCCAGTTATTGTTTGCAGTCGGCAGCGGTAAAACAAGCTACAATGTTAGTTAATAGGACATGTGTGCAGCTTGTATTTAACTTCACAAAAGTGGTTGTTTTGCCACTGACAGGCTCAGATTAGTGTTAAAGCATATCTACTGAATGGTACGGCACAGATAAACTGTTAAAGAGTAGGATCACTATTTTAAACATAAAAACGTCCGCAAAATTGTGTTTAACCCACCAGACTCCATGTAAATAAACAGTAATTTTAGCATCGTAAAAATTACACATGGTTCTATTACAAAGTCCTCTTTTCACTTTTCCAACCATCACAACTCTTGTTTTCTGTAAAATAAACACAGTTTAACTATTTACATGTGAAGATATGCTGGCTCTTTACACTCTGAAAGTCGTGTTTTTTTTAATTGGAGTCTGGTGGGTTTCAGAATTGTTTCTGGTTACCAAAGACCTCAAAGAGTCTCTCTCTGTAGGGATCCTTTCCATAATGTTGTCAGACACTTGGGATGATAATCTGAGCCTGTCATTGGCAACACTTTTAGTGGACCAAACGGATGCAGAACTTTTTCCCCTTAGGGTTACATTGCCGCCCAGTCTGTGGCTGCAGGTTAAAGCATTAACGCTAAATACTGGACCAATTTCAAACCTGTTAGTCACTTACACACAAAACCATTGGAATAAAGTGTCCAAATGGAAAAAAAATGGTATTACCATTAAATAAAAAGTGACAACATCTTAATTATCTAAATCCAAAATCAAACAGTAAATGTTAATTGGTGATACCCACAACCTTTAAATATCAGTTAGTTTGCCTACTAGCTTCTGTAGCAGATAATTATAGGCAAGCAAGGCTATTTAAGGTTGACATCAATATTCAGTGGAATAAGTGTAAAGTGAATGACAGCAGAGGGCAAAAGAAATCATCCTTTTTAAATACATATATAGTGAAAAACTTTCCGTGCCATCTCATCAACTGCCGTGACATCACCTTCAACGCGACACTCGCTGGATCGTTTTATCGGCAGCAATGTCTACACTTTGTCAATTGAATGGTGTAGTGTACGCCGTAATTTTGCATGCTGCCATTTAAAAAAAATCTGGGATGAGTGAATAAAAAATTGCGATAATAATACATTGATGGTAGCTATTTAGAAATGGAGGGTTTGTGCAGGATGTCCCATGTTCTGTTAGTGTCGGTTCTCTCTGACCAATCAGTGATCTGCAGTATTTTACCTCCACCTTCTAGTATCGGCTCAGCTCGCTCGGAGCCTCCACCGAGGTGGGACCAAAATAAGTACCAGGTATTGGCCAGAACTTTTGGTAATGGAGAACAAAAACACAGCAGGTTGAGTAGGTGTGCCGTACCATTCAGTGGATATGCAAAATTAGTTTAGTGTGTTGGCATGGCAGCTACAACTGGGAATAATTGTGATTCTACTCATTTTGCAGGTATTTGATCATAAACCAAAGTATCGGGAAGTTACAATTTTGACTTGATAATGGCGCTAGAGAAGTTTAAAGAATCATTGAGGTTATTACAATTCATCTTGAGGGAAACATAAATGTGCTAACCAAATTCCATGGCCATCCATCTCATTAGCAACCACAAATGTCAACCTCATGGTGGTGCTAGAGGTAGGAGAGTCAGTTTAGAGACTCATTAAAGTCATTAGGATTCATCTTCTTGGGAATCTGAATGTATGCATCAATTCCTTCCGTAGATTTTGGGATATTTTGTGGGATAAAAGGCCAGGGGATACACAAAAGGAATCATCTCTCCAATATAAATACATGTACCAAATTTCAATGATATTTCAATGATGTTCATTCAATAATCTGGGCCAAAGAGGTGGACTAACCACAGTGACCGAACCAACCCTGCCATCCCTAGAACCATGCCAACAGCAGGGCTAAAAATCCAATACTGTCATTGATTTGCAACATAATTGCCTAATTAATCTATACATTAAAATATATATGCGAACATTTCTGACAATTGTATCATAGCCCAACCACAAATAGCTCTTTGGTCAAATTGAATTTGACATCTCTCTTCAATTTAGTCATTGGGACAATGGAAAATCTGTGATCTTGGTCATGGTTAAATGCAGCAGAAGACACTTTCTAACAATGTGTATCTACCTGTCTGCCTGTATTATAGTGTGATGCAACAGGACGACATCTGCAGATGCCCCCTCCAACTCAGTAACACAACACTGCCTGCTGCAATCTGCCACTGTTTGCTACCTCTCACAGAACAGAAAATCTTATCCTATATTGTGCGTGGCTGACAATTCAGTTTTTTAGCAAAAAGTTAGTGTGCACTGGGGTTTGTCTATCAGTTACAGAGCAGAAGGCATCCCAGCAACTGCCCTCAATTATACACCCTGCCCTCTGACACACAGCAGCGACGGACTGACCAATGTCTTGCAGCGAAATCTAGACATATGTAATTTCATGACAGACGGTGGTTTTCCATCATACACCCAGCAACCATCCCTGTGGACAGCTTATTTAGTCAACTATCCAGCTCATCAATCTACATCTGGGCAACTGTCAGCATGTGGGATTCTTAATAGATCGGCCTCATTTTTTGAGATTACATTTACAAATGGGTGATTTGTCTGATGTTTTTGTTTGCTTGTCAACTGCAAGTGGTGATGATGTAGTAAAAAAAAAAAAAAGTTTTGCTCATGCTTAGTACTGCTCTGCTTCCTGTATACTGTAGATGGATCCATACATCACATATGTAGGCCTATATGTGTGTCTATATATATAACTGTTTATGTTTTCTTTTGAAATAAATCAATTCAAGTTTAAAAGTACCTTTGGTATGTAGTCATATGGGTGTCCATACAATATATCCCGCAGAGCTCCCCATTTATTTTTTCAAAAGGGTGTATTTTGGATCATTGTTATACTTTTACCGCCTCGGCTAATAGCCCCCCTCGGTTACCATAGCAACACACAGGTAAGTGGAAAGGAGTGCTTAGGTTGCCACGCAGCAAAAAGCCTATTTCTAAAACTATTGACCTAAAGAAAAAAACACATACACCCACTAACATGAGGAGGCTAACAGAACCATATATGTTTCGGACTCTTTGTGTGTGTCTGTGTGTGTTTGAAGACAGCAAATGTAGAAAAATCAATAACCCAATATTATATACAGGGTCTGTGTTGTCTTTGTCCCGGCTTTTTTATCAAGGTTTGCGTGTGTCTCTTCTCCTCTCACCTCTTCTCTTCCATCTTCTGCCCTTTTCAATCTCCTTATATATGTTTTGTTTCCTTTAGGTAAAATACTTTCCCTGTCTTTGTCTCCATCGTCCCTGTTTCCTTTGCTCTACTCAGCTGTCACCCGTCACACACTTCCTATTTTCTATCTCCCCTTTACCTCTCTTTCTCCTTTCATCCTCCCGTGTTTCTCCCCCCAGGGCTTTGCTGTGTCTGATCTATCAGAAGCTCCAGACAGCTGTCTTTTCCCGCAGGCAGCCATCAGAGACACTGACCATATGGGGGGAATAGTGATTGTCCTGTAATGGTTTCTAATTGTGTTTTCATTGTTTCTTCCTGGAACGTTTAAGGGAGAGAAGTAGAGGGGACGTATGTTTTTTGGCGGCAAAGCCATAGACACAAAGTGTGTAGGGAAAATTATGACAGTTGTGTATCTCTGCTGTATTGTTTTGCTTGTTTGGGCTGTTTTGTGATAGAAGAGAGAGAGTTAATTGCAACCAAGATATATTCCAGCCAACAGTGAAGTACAGTAACCATGGCACGCAGATGACTTAGCCCTCCTCTCTTCCTCAGGTCAAATTTGACCCATTTTCAAAGTTTTTTAAATCAGAAACATGTGTATATGTGAATAGATTTTTTTGTCTTGGCTAGGATTTTTATGTCCATTGCAGAGAACATTTAAGATATAAAAGGAAAATGAAGCAATTGGTTGGGATTATGGGAAATAAATTGTAATCATGAGTTTTTAATTATACTTTTCTGCACAGTACAACACTGGTACAGAACATGCAATGGTGTATAAAGATTACTTTCTGTGAAGGGTCGCCTGCCCAGCAAAAATTGGCACTGACTTAGCAACTAGCTGAAGAACATAGTGGTGCAGTTAGCAGCTAACAAGGCTTTTTTATTTTTTAAGAGTTGGTATTTTTGCTTTGTTATGGAGTGTGATGAGAAGAAAATGTTAACTTCTAGCTTTCAAAATCTCATTTTAATATCTAATGGCAAATACTTGGCATTGCCAGAAAACATAAAGCATTCTTAAAATGTTCAATGTATAATAGCCTGCGGCTACTGGTATCTCAATCCAAACAATTACGAAAGACAGAGCAATAGCGTCATTGCAGTTAGTTTCATCATTTAGGAGGTGTTTACCGGGACTAATTATATGCAGAACTCTCTTCCTCTCCAGAACAAATAGACCCAGTGATTAAAACTGGTTGACAAAAAAAAAAAAAAACGGAATAATGCAGGTTTATGTTAAAATCTGTGCTTCTCCAACGCCGTTCGGCTAGTTGGATGGAGGGTTGCGAGCCAAACTTCAATCTGGCTCAGCTTGATAACTCCAGCTCAGATAAGTGAAAGCGTAATTCTCACCAAAATGCCACTTGCGGTCTTTTTGTGAATGTTTTGTTCAAAAGCATTTTTAAGATGGAAACGTCACTTTTAAGATTTACCGTATTCTCGTTTTTCGGCCATATGGCCTTTTGAATGGGAGGGCTAGGGGCACTTTTACGCTAGCCTCAAAATAGCTATTTTTAAAACACTAAGAAGGCTCGACACAACATGAAACTTTGCTCAAAGTATCCCCAGGGGCTCTACACATGAACTCAAGCATTGATAACAGTGTTTGCGTACATAGAGTTTACTAAAAAGAAAGGTTTTGAACGACTCACTGTAGCTGTTTGTTTTCCGGTCACCATTCATCTCGCCAGTCAAAAATAGTCCAGGGAGGAGAGTAAAGATGGAACGCTCCTAAAGCTTAGTTCCATACATGCACAGATAAGTTGTTGTTTTGTCATTGGTAAAAAACAATATTGACCTTATAGTTGCTCAAACCTTTTTTAGTAAACTCTGGGAATTTATAAGGTAAATGATATAGGCCTATAGTTAAAAATGACCAAGATCTAAAAATTGTGTCATAAAAATGTGGCTTAAAACTGAATAAAGGTCAATTTATGAAAGATTCTGGCAGACAACTACAATGCTTGGCGGACATATGTCGACACGGGCCTTGATTGGCTATTTTGGTTTGGTCATGTGATAACCAAAGCAAAGTCACACACACATCTCGCAACGTTGGACTCTCCTTGAGGTGTCTTTACAGAATGTCATAGATCTGCAAATTGTTTCTGCTAAACCAACTCTCAGAGCAGCAGAAGCCTCAGGGTACATTTACATTGCTAAATTTTGGTTTTAAAAACAAATATCTTCTTCGGTTTCAGAGCCCTATACCGGAGTCATTTGAAAACTCTTCTGAACCCGTTTTGGTTTGGAATCTCCGGGGTTTGGTTGGCAGATCTCAACATCCGGACAACACCAACACTGACGCCAATGTTTCCCAGCCTGATTGGGTCATGACGTCTCGGCTTCTAGGACAAAGCTACTAATGTTACCGTGGCATCAACCAGCAACAAGCGGTGGATACATGCTGCCTCCTGTTTACCTCAGCACACGCATGCCCAGTGTACAAGAATGATCATGAGATATGCGGTTTGGGCATGTTAGTTTAAATGGAGATTAGTTCTTCTACTGGACCGAAAAAACCCTTGTGTGCACAGAGATTGCTTCTGGCCCCCAAATTTGTCCTGAAAACCAGAACGCAGCAATGTAAATGTGGCTCAGAGGGTGAAACAGCTGATTTTAGAATTACATCCTTGTTGATTTAAAAGATTACATTCAAGAAAAAAAGTGAAAATTTGATTTAAAAAGGTGGCACATCTTGTCACATATTTCCCATTCATTGAATGGATAGATTGGTATGTCTGTACGATGTTGGAGAATCCCCCCTTTCAGTGTCTTCAAGCTCCATTGTCCCCCATTAATCACAGAATAAGTCATTATAAAACTCCTTCAGACAGAGGTCTTATTGTAGGTAAACTTTTCCTCATGTCACTTTTCTCATTTCTCCCCTCAAGGTGAATTCCATTACTGGATATAGTGAAAAGATGATTAATTACATGGAACTGGCACGCAATGATTGTGAGTAATTGTCCTAGTCTCTACAGTCCATTCAATTAAAAAAGGAGGCATCAATCTATAATCTTGCTAACGTGTGTGAGTGAGTAATGGAGATTGCATGGTTAAAAGACAACTTATCAAAGGCTTAAAAAGGAACGTTTAATTGACTTGTTTGGAAGTTGTTTGGAAATTATGGCTTGAATGTCTCCCTTAACGAATTTCTATTATTTAGACTTCAGGTTCAATTACAACTTTTGTATCAGTCTACAGAAACTGGTATCACATTCATTTTACATCCAATGATGCCAAACTGTTAAACACTACAGATGCCCCCCAGTCTCTCTCTCTCCCCCTCTCTCTGCTTTTCTCTTTGTCCCTCGCCCGCCCAACACTGTGGCATGTGGATCCACGGACCATAACCGGCTGATCGCTTGGTCTGTCAGAGCATGATAAGCTCTCTAAAACATGCCAATAATGCTACTGGCAGGGGACAACTTTAATGCCATGAACTGGCCCCTAGCTAGACTGGCCCCTAGCTGACTCATCCAAGAGTCCAGCTGAAGAAAGTGGCAGTGATTTATTTACTGGAAGACCATTCCAGTAGAAAAGTTCTACCAACCTGGGAGGACTTGTTGTTGACAGAGTGGAGTTTTAATTATGCAATTATATTAATGTGCAGAGCTGTTGCTGTTGGTTGAGCTAAGCCTCCATGAGCAAGGCCAAAAGAAGCTTTAGGGAGTGCAAATTAGCTGACTGGCAAACTTGGACAGCAACTAGAGATAAATATGAATAGAATATAACATGCACATGATTTGAGTTTGAAAACGTCGTGAACTTGGAAACAATAGTTATAGGAGTGAAAAAAGTAAAATTAAAGTCCAATTACTTGTTTCCCCACCCCCTAAGAGCTGTCAACTGCTTCTCACAACCTTACTTGGTGGACAACCCCAAAACATATTGCCTCCGGCCACGGCGTTCGTCGGCATGGAGGGATAAAAGCAACCAAGGGGGGAAGACACACACCTTGTCTTTGCAAAAGAATTGATTCAAATCTGGCTCATGGCTTCTCTGACCTCACATCTCTGTCTCCCAGCATTCCTTTACCTCTTTAGAATACAGTGTGTTATCTAACAATGCAGAAATAAAATAAAAGTAGGGGTTTGTGCTTGCAATGAATCTGCCCCTTTTAAAGTATGTGAAAAAACATTGATTTCTTCCATCCACATATCATCAAGCTGAAAATATGAGCGTATTCTCTTTCTGTCTGTCAACATTCAATATATAATTCAGTATTCAACGTCCTTTGCAAAAAAATAACTGTCCCAAGCAGACAGTCACTTTTGTGTATAAAACTACTCAATACAACTTAAGGAACAACATCTCAGTGTGCAATGATGCAGCAGACTGATCTGACATCTCATGCTCTGATTTAACAATATAATGAATGAGGCTATTTAAACTTGGTGAGTCTATACACATTGCATTAGTTGCAGTGACTCATATGGTGTTTTTTTCCACAGAAGCCATCAATAAATATGGAGCGAGAGACGGCGGGGGACCCATTTCATTCTCACTTTGCCAGAAATTATTAATGTGCATCATTTCTATTATAAATATGATTCAACAACCGGAACAAAAAAGAAAGAAATGTCTCATTGATACAAAAGACAGGATTTTAGGATGTTGGACTTACGAGAGGGTCCTCTCCAGCCGCCCTCCTGTGGAGCCAATGATTTCTCCCAGAGTACAAAAGGTCTGGCCCAGAAAGTCCTTGGGGGGGGGGAGATAGAAGAGAGAGAGTTAATTGCAAGGCAAGACCAAGATATATTCCAGCCAACAGAGAAGTACCGTAACTATGGCACGCAGACGACTTTGCTCTCTTCTACACAATGAAGATACAATTGATGGAAATATGTGACTCTGTGAAATACATATTCACAAAATAAATCTCATATTACAGTATCATTCAGTTCAAAAATAGGCCTAGAAGCATGGAGGACAATAAATGATAATCTCTTACTTTCTCTCTGTCTGGTACTGCCCTTAACTTGTGTGACGAGGTCAAACACTTAGGGCACTATGTAACTGATGACCCAATGTATACTGCCCACGTATGGCGTTGCTATAAAAAAGCCAAATGTTTGTAAGTGTTAATGTATACACCTGTCCTGCTGTACCCAGGAATTACATGTACAGATGCATGTGTAAATTAACTGAGTCATTTAACAGAATAATTGTAACAGTAGTGAACCCTGCAATGAGTGTGTTTAGGTTCCCTTTGAGATTGTGGACCCATTGGCGTTTTAGTCCATATGCTAATATCTGAATACTCTGTGTATTGTGGAACTCTGGTTGACGTAGTCATCTCTTTTTGTATGTGTTCGCTCTGATCGGCATTGTGGAAACATGACACCCGGGTGGGCACGCCAATTTTTGTGGCAATGTGAAAGGAATCCATTGCCAATCTGTTTACGCTGTTTTTTTCCCGCTTCTCAAAAAAACCTGCATGTACACACTTATTTTTGTGGGAAATGGGTATAAGACACCAATGTGCTCAGGTTGTTACAGATTCCCGTTCATTTGAGGTGCTCTTGAACTTTTTCAACATATGAGTTCATAAGTTAGCACAGGGGAACCTTTTATTAACATTAAAGTGAGTTCTCACACAAACAGGGTTAGGCTCAGCAGCAATTAAGAAAGACCATTAAATCAATAGAGATAGTAATAACAATATTCAAGTTATTAAAGTTCCACTAAAGAGTAATCTCATTTTATTGAAGTGTCACGTTAAATTAAACCTTAAATTGAGGGTTTAATTCCACCTTTTATATAAGCATGCATTAACCTAACTAGGTCAAGCAGAGGAAGTCCTAGAGGGGTGCATTGTTCCGGTGCTTGGTGACTTATTATTCCTAAAAGCAGCAGTGCATAAGGCAAATGTCAAATGTATGTTAGAAAAGGGAGAGTTTTCCCCTTCAATCAGCATATTTTAATTGAAAAACTCGAGTTTGAAATTTATAATCATCCTGCATACTACAGAGTAAAGGATATGGCAACATGAAAAAGAATCAAAAGAGATGACACAACACAGAAAAACTCCTGCACAGCAACAAGGGCCGAGCACAATGCGTTGATGTCTGTCAGCTGTGGGTGAGAAAGTGTAGGTGCGAGACCCACAAACTGAATATGTGTGTGGGTAAATGTCCTGACGTGTGCAATCTGCTGTAGTACGCTGTCTCAAAGAACCACAGCTGCTTTCACTTTGAAGTAGAGTTCTGAAAGTTGCTTTACCTGGGCAGATGATAAAATACAGACAGGCAAAATGAAGAACGAGACTATGTGGGAAGCTTTCCGGGTGAGAGCTGTTGGTGTTTGTCCTTGATGAAATGAGATGAAAGAAAAACACAATAAAATGAAAGCGAACGAAGCCGACAAATCAAAAAAAGTCTCTGCTGGGAACACAAAAAAAGAAGTGAAATGAATGAAGGATTTTACAATAATAAAGTAATCTGCATTAAGTATACACCACTCACCTTCTGCTCTCCAAACGTGAGTTGATTTGGTAAAAAGAAAAACAAGGCTTAGTCAAAGGATGGATTTACAGAATATTAGACACCAAATCATCATCAGCGGCTGGCCTCATTCAATGTACATTAGCTTTAACAGTGTGAGTAATGCTGAATACAATGCAATACATTTGATGGATGATGGAAGTTGTCAGCGTTGTGTCAAAACTGTCATCATACTGTACTTACGTATTTGGAAATGTTACAGCTTCGGGAGTCCACATTGTACCTGCGAGAAAGAAATAGGTCATAGGACTGGAAGAACTTGTGACAATGCATTTAAGGTGAGTTTGTGCAGTTACATGCACTGGTATTAGTCTTGAATGATTGAGCTGTTAACTTCCAAAAGCAACATTTTCCTTGGTCATTTGTTGTGTTAGTCAGTGACACATTACTGGGTAAAGATTAGGTCATCATATTGCAGTTACTAATAATGCTCTCTCAACATGGGGGCGTCAGTATATATGCTGATTTAGTGGATTTGGAGGGTTTATAGCTTGACTCGGGCTGAAGGAGGGGGAGACAGCGACTAAAATATATCTAGGTATACCAGCTAACTAGCTGGTAAGGCTACTGTCATTAGATCCAAATATCGATATTGATACTAACGCTGGTATTGATATTGATCAACACCAATGCTATGAGATAAATACTTTACTTTTTAGTTTCTCTCCAGTAGCCCATGCACTGCGGCTTGATATCTGATCAATACAATATGTTGCAGTGTGGCACACCTCGAACAATCAGCAATCCCCTTGTTATGTTCGAGTCAGAGGGTGTTCAAGAGTTTAAAGAATTCCCTGGGAGTTCTGGAGTACTGCTAAACCGGAAATCCAGAGTTGTCGTGAGAGCACAATTTGTATTTGCTTAGCGAGTCACTCTGACATTCAGTAATTTTGCTCAATATCTTTACCCTTGTAGCCAAGCTGCACCAATCACATCAGTGTGTCTGATAGAGGCGGGCCATAGGTGAGCTAAATGGATGTCGACAGTTTAATCTACCAGTTAGCTCAGCTGGTAGCTAAGCGTATGGGGCTCTGGGAACATCACCCCGTGTGTTGCTGTGATTGGTCGTAGTGTTATCCAATTGCATGCAGGGAGATTTTCAAATGCACGCTTGGTGACGCCCCTCGAGAAGGGCGACATTCATTACTGAGTGCCAGACCCTTAATCTTTCAGATTTGGGTCTGAATTTCCAAGCTAGAGTACTGTAGCACTTTGCTCTAATCAAGCTAAGATAAGCCCTAAACTGGCTTGTAGTTTAGATATAAATATCTAGCCTACGCTTATCTCTATAGATAAGGATAGAAGAGACATGTGGGTTTGGAGTTTGTTCATCAAGGTAAGTTTGCCAAAACTATGTTAAGCAATGGAAAATCATGTAACAATGTAACTTCGGCTTTGCTATGCTTATTAGAGCTTGGGTGCAGACAGAAAGCATAATTTTTAACATTTGCATTTGTGTAGTAATTTAATAAACTAGTTAGAGGTGCAAGTAGGTATATTTTTAAACTATGGCTAGAACCTTGCTAGCTAGTCGTCCCCCTGCTTCCACTCTATATTCTAACCTAAGCTAATCAATTCCCCACTCTAGCTTTATAATGAACACTTTTTCCCTTTTTTTCTTTTAAGAAAAGGATTCAAAAGAGCCAAGAATAAAAGAATAGCAGGAAGTGTTATCTTGAATCTGGGTTATTTCACAAAGCTTATTGTTTGGAAATTACCTTGCACCACAGGAGGGATGCTCTTAGTTTTGAATTATACAACACAGTCATAAAGTATCATCCAAAACAATGTTCATGTTCAATCTCTGTACACGCTTCTACAGACCCCACAATACAGCAATGAAAGCACATTGTGGTGCCTTGATTAAAGCAATGGAGGTGTGCAAGTGATGGGTGATTAAGGACAATCTTAATCAACCATCAGTAGGTGAACCAAAACAGAAAAAACCAAGTGGGTATGCAGACACCAAATTAATCAGTTGGGCTATCAACCAGCCTTGGCGAGTAACTTTTAATTGTATTGTATTTTTAAAAAGTCTCCTTCCATGACCGGACATCTCAGCATTCACTCTTAGTAGTGATCGGCCTGTTCATTTATCCTAATCTTGCAGAACTAGCTCTTTATTTTTACTTAACAGAAAACCTGCAGTGAAAGAAATTATTCAAATATAATCAAAAGCATTGCTATTTTTGGTTTGGTTATTCTGAAGGCATAAAGTTTAGAATGCATAAAGTTTGGAAACAAATTAATTCAGATTCATCCAGTAAAAGTGAATGAAAAAGAGTCACGACTACTTACACATCAAACCTTAGATTTTGCTTCTCTTCAAAGAAGAAATCCAGGACGAACTTTCTGACAAAATCTGGATTCCGAGTGTTATCGATTACTTCTGTCCTGCCAAACTATGAAAAGGAAGAAAGGGATTATTGGTGGTAATATCTTCATTGATTCACAGGTCAATGCATTTAATTAAGCTTACATTAAGAAAAATACACCAGAAGAAAGAAGTGACTAAAATTCCGACATGAGATTCAGCAACAGCCTATTACCATCGTATGAATCCATAAATACAAATCGCCTTTAAGAAGAAATGACCACACTGCTATCACACCATTTGATGTGTGCTAAATCCTGTGTCCCTAGAGAAATCAGAAAGCTGCAGTAAAGCCACATTTGACCCAGCTCTCCACCTGGCAAGTCCACAGAGTCTTGGGAGTCCAGGCTCCCTCTTGGCTCCCACCCGGCTATCTGTCCATCTCCCTGACAATCACACCGGTAATCCACCTGGTGGACTGCCAGCCTGGCCTCTGAGGCCTGGCCCGACTGCACCATGTAATGAGCTATTGATTTTGGCACTGCCTCCCCGCAGTCTCAATACCTCGATTCATGTCTTTAGTGCCCTGCGCACATAATCCCTGCCATCAACTCCTTCCCCAGCCTGGCCATTACCAAAGCCTTGCAGGGGAGCGTATCGGACCTTGGAAGGCACCTGGTGCATCAACTCGACAGGAAAAACCCATGATATTTCCTTGTAGTGTTTCTATTCTTGGGGCTCGAGGCCTTTGGTTCTTAATCTCTCTCAGGCAAGATTTGGCTGAGAGGTGCTGGAAAAGCGTGAAGGTAAGGGAATTGCTTTTTAAGTGGGTGAGATGTTTTTTTCATTGACCTAGAGTAAGCAGAGTAGATAAAAACACAATTTGTGGTGTCAGTATTAACCTATGTCAATTGGCCCTAACCTAATCCTTTGATTTACTGTTCTTAAAATTAACCTCTGAGAAAAACCTTTAATTAAATAATAACAACAGTGGTGCACAAAATAAAGATTTGTGGAGTTGTTTCTCATGTGTTTGGTCCAGAGTTATTATGTGTTGACTTGTGAAATATTTGCTGTCTTTGTGTCTGGGTAAATTAAATTATGTAGAAACTAGTACAATGATAGAAAGCATTTTGAACCAGTTCATTGTACTGTGCGAGGCCCTGTTGCATCCTGCTATGTTCTGCAGTGCAGTCACCTGCTATGCCATGACCTACTAAAAACTAACTACAGTCTTGTGTGTTCATAAGGCTAGAGCGGGCGATATAGAGTCCCATCTAAGGCTGCCGGCTGAAGATAACCGTAAATACCTAACATGTAGGTTGTCATGATTCTCAATAAGGTAAATCGGAGATCACTAAAATGAATGTTGAGTCACTTTGTGCATATGCAAAGACAATCTCGGACTCAGTCGTTTTCTCTGGATCCCTGCCAAACCTGATCAGTGATGACATGTACAGCTGCATGTCATCCTTCCACCGCTGGTTGTCAGGGTGGTGCCCAGCTAATGATGTGGCCTACATAAACATCTGGAATGCGTTCCGGGGAAAGCCTGTTCTAATTAGGAGAGATGGCATTCATCTATTTTGGACGAAGCCGTTCTCATGTAAAAAAATCTGACCGAGTCTATTATCGGCCATGGACCATGATAACCTAAGTCTGATACTAGTAATCAGAGGTGCTGTGCAATTTGCCTCTCTGTGCTTCCACTGGAGCAGTCGCCCAGTCATAGTCTAAGAACCACAGTGTCTGTCCCCAGAGTCAGATTGGTTAAATCTAAGGTTAACAAAAGAGGGGCTAGACCAACCTAATTTGAATTAAAACTACCACAGCAATGATAGAACAGAATAGGAAAATTAGAAGTGGACTATTAAATATTAGATCTCTGTCGTCCAAAGCAGTACTAGTAAATTATTTGATATCAGATGATCAAATTGATCTTATCTGTCTTACTGAAACATGACTGGGTTATGAAGAATATGTTAGTGTAAATGAAGCCACTCCTCCCAGTCATTATAATAGTAAAATTCCGAGAGGGGGGAGTTGCAGCCATCTTTGATTCAAGCCGTTTAATTAATCCTAAACCTAAATTATAACAAATTTGAAAGTCTCCCACACCCATCACGGAAAACATTATAGCCAATTATATTTTTTGTCATTTACCGAGCTCCTGGACCATATTCTGAAATTTTATCTGAATTCTCAGATATTTATCAGGTGTAGTCCTTAAATCTGACTAATTGTAAATGATTTTAATATCCTTGTGGACGTGGACAGCGATAACCTTAGTTATGCTTTTCAATTATTATTATTATTTCATTCTTAGATTCAATTGGTTTCCATCAGAGTGTGAATGAGGCCACGCACTTTTTTAACCTAACCCTCGACCTTGTGCTGGCATGTGGCATTCAAATTGAATTTAGTCACTGTTCCATTATCTTATATTTTGAATTGTCACTATTCACTTCAACCCCATCTGGCCCGTCAGAAACCACCTACCACAAACCTGGGTCTGGCTGAGTTTTCTTCCTAAAAGGGAGTTTTTCCTTGCCACTGTTGCACTGTTGCCTGTTCTGGAGGGAACTACTAGAAGTGTTGGGTTCTTTTAAATGAGGTGGCCTAGTTTGGTCTAGACCTACTCTATCTGTAAAGTGTCTCAAGATAACTCTTGCTGTGAATTGACACTATAAATAAAATTGAAGTGAATTATTTATTTCAGATCATTTTCATGTTTTGCAGCTGTATGTATGTACACCATACATCTTCAACATAAGAGGAATGTAGCACAATATAGATGTGAAAGCAGTTATATACCTATGTGACAATGACGAAAATAATCGTGATAATTAATCACATAATTAATTAATTTTGTGATGATTATCATGTTGTCCTTAATCGTGCAGCCCAACAATCAATGGAGGGTTGAAAATGGATTAGCTGGAGACATCATGTTACATCTCATGAACGGGTCTGTATGACATCTTAGAAAAATGTACGCACACCAAAATGTATGACCTCCTATGAAATTAGGAGACTGCTAGCTTGTCACGTGAAACCGGCTGGTCACCGGACACCGGCTGGCTATAAGCTCCATGACGCCGAGCGGCAGCAAAAATGAGGAATGCTTACAAATTACTGCTTAAAAGGTCCAGTGCGTAATGTGTTTAGTTCAACATCAAAATTGGTGTTGCCTGTTCACAAACGTGTCCTTTTTATGAATATTTACCCCCACCATTAATTCCAAGTATTCCTTTTGGCTTGAAATTTTACATTTGCATGAACTTGGGTAGACGCTCCATATTCATGTGCCATCTTGAAATACGGTAGCCTGGAAGGGAAATACAGGACTACTTCATGTACTTTCATGTCTTCGCTGTCACTCAAACTCACAAGTGCTGCTAATGCTGCTAATGGGTATTGTCGCTTCCCGGCAAGTTTGAAGAAGGAAACATATGTCCATGCATGCACTCAAAATCCAAATGTCAGGAACAGGAGGCTTTTTCGTCCAGAAAAAAAGAAAAAGATATTGAAAAGAGCAAAAGACTATCTTTTTGAAGCGTGAAGGCTACCGCAGCTGTAGTGTGTACTCTGAACTGCGTGGTGCAAGAGAGTTGATTACAACATACGACCTCAGTGCTAGATGGGAAACATTCATACACATTGGACATTTAAGTTTTTGTAGCTTTGTGAACAAATGGGTTATGAGAACAGGCTGTACACCTTTAGGATAAAGCGATTTGGTAAACAAATGCTACAGATTTTTTTTTTGCTTGCTAATGAGAAATGCAAATCTGTTCCTCAAAGGACAAATTGTCATTTACACATTATATATCAATCTTTGCCATACTGAAAAACAATGTCAAAAGAAAACAAAGGATTTGTCAGGTTTTCATTCAAGCACAATAATGTGCTCATGGTGTGCATGGCTGATAGCGAGATGTTTACTCTGCTGATTGCACTGTGATTCATGCCGTGTTTTTGATTAAGCCCTGCCACATGAAACAAAAAAGGTGTGAGGTATCTTGAAGTGAGGGGATCAGCGGTGCGAAGCCTTCACTGACACGTAAGTGTTGACTTTTTATATGCAAATAGGTAAATACAGACTAAAGACAGAATGTCATAGGCAAATAAAACGAGGACAAATAGGGCTAAGAGATGACATGGCAATGTGTCTGTGTGACGGAGCGTCAAACAAAAAAAATAGAAAAAAGGGAAAAACTTTTAAGTAACAGTAATGTAGGGTAAAGTCACATAACCCTGCCTTATAAAAAAGAGTGACATAAGGCGAGACAGCAAAAAGTTGGGAGGAGCAGAGAGGGCATATTTGATAAGAACAAAAAAGGAATCTTCCTTCTTCTTCTGGCCCTTAATGATATGAATTCATTTAGTCTATTAATGAGATCCTTTTTATATATTAATACCTTAACCTTTGACTATTACTTCAACATGAGTCCATTTCAGACAGTGGTTACACTTCTGTGGGCAAATGAAGAGGTTGACACTTTCAATTTTCTTCAAAACTATTCTAAGAGTTTGCAGGGAGTTGCCTCTGGACTTCATCTTAATAACCCCCTTTCCCAGCCCTGAATGAAAGTCGTAAGCATTAAGGAAAAATCTATAAATTTAGCAATCAGAAAAGTAAGAATAAAACACTGATCTGGCAGTTAGACACTAATATTGGATATTGATATTAAAGAGAAAAGGGATCTTAACTTACCTCCCTCCATTCTTTGGTTCCCACGGCCTGCAAATACAACACGACCACTGGGAGTGACAGAGAAGGAGAAGAAGCCGAAGGAGAAGAAAAAGGGTGATTAGCCCTGTTGGCACCTGACAGATATTAAAACACCTCAGGTAAGAAAATCAATGCAATCCACAGCCATTTCCATTGGATCTAGTACAACTAAAAGCAAGGTCAATAATCCCTCAATAAAACCAACAATTATAGCATTCAATTTTAATTGAATACCCTAAATGCAACAAAACAGATGCACAGTTGAACATTAGGATAATAAAATCAAATTAACACAATCGTTGTTTTTGTTAAATTCTCACTTTTCTGCCACGTATCCCTGCATAGGAGTAATCAATCTTTTCATTTCCTGCCTCGCAGATATGCTGTCACCACCTTCAGCCAGGCTGAATATAAGACATTATTCTTAGGACCAAATGAAACATGTAGCCTGGGTCTCATCGTTAACTGTACTCTGAAGACAAATGACCGAATCGGTCGTTTCAGCAAGTGCCCAAAACATGTATACAATAGTCTCACATTGCCCAACCTTCCTCCACAGTGCCGCGGCAGAGGGTCTGGCTAGTTCACATAGCATTCCATGATAGGAGAAAAACGTGCTTTGGTTTTGGGGATTTCTCTAAATCAATCAAAATCGTCTTGGCCAGCGCTGAGGGCGGGATGATGATGATACCTCTGCAAAATAGCCTCGGGAAGGAACTTGTTTTGGTGGAGCATGTGTACGGTCAAAGGCTGTTTTAGTCGTGCAACAGAAAACTCAGATTGGACCCATAGTCTAATTAGCTGTCTGGACTTACCCTGCAGAGATCTGAGGAGCAGTTAACCTTAGACCTCATTGATCAACCAGAGTTTAGAATGCCAACACAAAGAAAGCAGAAAGCGGCCTTAAAAGAGGTAAAGCCGGTAGAATTTCTGGCAGGACCTTAACAATGCGGGAATTGGGACGCCTTTGACATAGACTAACATTCAAGTAAATAAGCCCCCTAGCGGGTGTAGTAATTATGACTCCTGTCTGTTGGAAGTGAAGGTCATCCGTTGACGTTGCTATGGACAAATGCTAAACTTTAACTTGAGAGAGCAGTGTTCATTTCCTGTTTCATACCAACAGTCAATGTTGGTATCTCTAAAACTAAGATCACAATCATTCTGTAACTTGTACCTTACTGTGGGTGCAATGTTTTTCATGGTCCCCAGAGGATGCATCTTGCTTCCTTTGGTGTTTCCCTGACTTTTTTTCCACCTCCGAAAGGGTGAAACATTTATAGTTCATTCATAAATGTCTTGACACCTAAATGGATGCCATGATTTTGGTATGGACATTCATAGTGTCCAGAAGGTGAACGGAATGACAATGGTGATCCCCTGACTTTTCATCTAGCACCATCAACATGTCAAAAAACGTCACAGGTCTATGGAAATATCTACCAGATAGATTGGCGCTGAAGCATGGTACAGAAATTTACCTCCCCAGAGGATAAATCATAATAACTTTGGGACTAACTTTTTGTTTGATGTCCAAATTGCTTCAAAATGAATATAATTACCCAAAGGCACAACTGTACTTTGTGTACATGCTAACACACACTGAACTGAAACTGAACTATTACATATATTGCAAGATAAATAATTAGCTTTCATTATATAGAGCTATAGAGAAAACCTATGAATGGCCTTGCCCCCCCTTACCTCTCTGAGCTGCTGCACCCCTACACCCCCAGCCGATCTCTCAGGTCAGCTGACCAGCTGCTCCTGACGGTGCCTAAAGCTAGGTTTAAGCTCAGGGGGGACCGTGCGTTTGCCGTTGCAGCTCCAAAACTTTGGAATGGGCTGCCTCTGCACATTAGACAGGCCTCCTCTCTTTCTCATTTTAAAACTCTTCTTAAAACCCACCTCTTTTCTTTGGCTTTTAACACCAGGTAGAGTGATGATTTTATGTGTATACCTTTACCACATGCCGCTAGTGCATTTTAATGTTTTTATTTTATTATACCTTATTATATTTGTGCTTTTATTGTGTTATCTATTTTTTCTGTATTATCATTTTGTGCAGCACTTTGGAAACCTTGTGTTTGTTAAAATTGTGCTATATAAATAAAGTGGATTGGATTGGATTGGATTGGATAAATACACCCCTTCAAGCATATGAACTGAGCAATTTGCCAGCAAATCATTTGTCATCTATCTGACTTTTTTAATATTCTGACCCCACCCTCTGACCAATTATTACAATTACCATTACTGCTAGAAACAAAAAAACACATTTTGACCCAAGGGTATTTTTCAAACAATTTTTTTTTTTTTTTGCCATAAACTTTAAAGCCTCACAAAGTTGTTAGCATGGCGATTGCTTTGTGATTATCAACTTAAAGGACCAGTGTGTTGGTTTTACTGGCATCGGGCTGTAAGGTTGCAGAACTGAATACCCCTTGTTTCACCCTTTACTTTTTTAAGTGTGTAGTCGAAACCCAAGGTGGCTTCCAGGTATTGAAAAATGCAAAAGGCCCTCTAAAGCTGGCGTTTGGTTTGTCCGTTCTGGGTTACTGTGGAAACAGGGCAGTGCAACCTATCAGTCCCTATGTAGCCATGAAAGGTTAATTCTTACCTAACAAAAACATAATGATTTCTTAGTTTCACCTAATAATACACTCATGAAAAAATAATTATGATTTTTACATTCTATTTTGCCCAATTAATCGCCCTTAATCCTACACACTGGGCTAAAAATTTAAAGTGTTGGCCCCTGACTACTTCAACATTAACAGTCCTACTGTGATTTGTTCACCAAACCTTTGTCTTCTGAGGAGAAACTTTGCTTTGACTGCAAATGCATAAATATGCAATAAGGCAGAGGCAGCGCAATTATAACCCAGAAATTTATCACGTTGTCATGTTAAGATTAAAAAAAAATTGTGAATTATTTTGTTTGGCTCCAATGGACTGTATTAATAACTAAAATAATAGTTATAATAAAAGTGTTGTTGTTTGTGTCTAGACGGGACCATCAGCCACTGAGTGTTTCTGTGAAGTTTTGACACTAGCTCTAATGAAGTTCAGACTGTCTCAACTGGCAAACAATTAAAACCACATTTTCCCTCCTAATTAGCAATTAACAGAGGGGAGATGACAGAGAAAGGGCAGCAGGCAGCAAACCTTTTGGGCATTGGGTCTTTAGAAGAAAACTCTCTTTTCTTTGTCAGATTGTTAACCACACGGGAGGCATATAGTGCTGCTCAAAAGGGTATTACAAGTTATTTACTTTGTGAATCATATGTTAGCCTTAAATTAAGTTGTATTAAGATTACATAACAAAAAAGCCAACACAGGCAGACACTCCAGGGGTTAAATTAGCTTGTATCAAAGTCATACCTCAATCCTCTCTCGCGCCCAGCAACTGATTTGATGCAGCTTATGTCTCTTTATCAGACATCAAAGACCTTGATGTTTCCCCAAGGTTGGAGAGTGACATCGTCTCAGCCCGACAATGGGCTCAGACCAATCTGCGTCACAACTACGTCGCTGCCGTCCGTGTCTTAAGAACCTGACTGATTGCCTGCTTTATGGAAAGTGACTGAGAAAGGAAAGAGCCCATCTGGTCAGCCATGGAGAGACCAAATCACCGGGCAATTTGTTGTCTCTCCAATTCCTGCTCCAACTCTAACTCCTGTGAATAGCCTGGCTGTAGGACGTTTACCCAGGTGACTCTAAACATGAATGAGTCGGAATTGAGAACAAATCATACCAAGTTATTACGCAGAAGAGAGTTCTGCTAGGACAGAAAAAAGTACTGATGCAAAAAAGAATGCAGACATTTTGCGGGGGATGGGTCATTTCTTTCAAAAAGAAAAGGGTACCACTACACCGACTGTAATGTCCCAATGCCTCATCCTGAATCCACCTCTTGTATATACCTGCATACAACTTCCAACCTTTATACATTTGGAGACAAACACACTATAATGGAGATAAAGGGCATCATTAACTACTTCCCTTTGCGGCTTCCCTCAGCTCTTTCTTCCTCTGTCTTGGTCCCCTCTTTAAAAGGGCCATTGTCACTGCAATGTGAAACAATATATCATTTGCAAAACCTGCTTTCAGGTAAATATCAAATATACCTGCACAAGAAAGATAATAAAGCTCCCCTTTACAAGAAAAGCAGTAAAAAAAATAAAAACAATAAAACTGGCTACAATTGCGTTTAAAGCTAGCGCTAGCAAAGATGTTACGGATAATTACCATAAGGCTATATGTTATTATTATATAAGGCAACAATGTATACCTGCCAGCAATGCAACTGTATGCAAAATAGTCTGGATCAGTAGTATGTTTGTCAGTAGTATGTTTGTTTCTAGTATGTATATATAAGTATGTTTCTAGGATAAAGCCTGACAATCAGCATGTAGCACATGCGCAGAATGTCCGCTTTCTGTGTGTTGTCGTTCTCAAAATCTCTTTGTTATGGGAAACAGCCTTCAAGCTAGCATTCTACACTCTGAAAATCGTAAGTTTTAAAGAAAATCTGGACCACGCAATAAGGCGGGCCTGCTTGGTTCTTTCGGGGAATGATTGTAAAGATTTACAAAGACTATAGGTGCATCTCATAACCCTTAAATTGCCACCTCGGCTCCTCCATTTTCCTCCCTTTCACACCGAGGAGGAACGGGGGAGACACGAGGAAATCATGGGGGGAGAGAGGAAATAAGGAAATCTTATATTATTGTCTGAATAACAGCATATATCTTTGTGAAACAGCAGTACTTTGGTGTAATAAAACAGCTGCCGCCAAGACAACGTATTGTATTATTAATAATTGCATCATTTCTATTTATAGATTTGGTCCAGAGGGGCACTTCTTTCCACAGCAAAAGAGAGGACAGGAACTCAAACTACTTCACTATGTGTGGATATCCTTGACAGATAATAATTAATTGCAATGCATTTTTTCACATCTTATTTATCTTATTTTACAGATCTACACAAAGTGAATAACATGTAATCTACATGCAAGCCTACTGAGGGACATTCCAATTCCTTCTATGTCAAAATGTCCATCCAGTCAGTGTGTGAAAGTAATTGAAATTGGAAGAGAGTACATTCGGACTCAACCAGCTAATGCCAGGCGAGCTGACAGCAGTCACCTGTGTGAAGTTGTTTTTTCTTTTTCGACTGGGGTATTCTTGCTGCCTGCCACTTGTATTTGCACTGCAGGAGAACATAATCAGAGAGTAGGCAGACACAGACAGGATGCCACAGGCTTACTTACAGACTGGGGGCACAAGCTGCTCGCTGTGAGGTGAAACAGAGAGGTGGTCGGGTGTCAGTGTGGGGGGGAGGGGGGGCTAGAAAAGGAGGACAAAATGTAATAAATAAGGGGAAGGGCATGGAGGGAAGTAATGTGGAATTGGAATGATAGATAGAGAAATTGGGTGGGAGAAAGAATAGGGAAACAGATGAAGAAAGAGGGACAAGACAGGTAAAGAGATTGAATGGTTGGATGGTTGGATGCCTGTTTGGGAAATAGATGCAGAGTGGAAATCCAGTGTCAGACAGCAACAGATATCAGCTGGAAAAAGGCTCGGCTGTCGGAAATCCCTCAAAAATTCTCCTCTCACAGCAAATTGGAGAGGCAGGGTGGACCAGCATCCCCTCTAATCTACTGATCTGCTGCCAAGAGGGGGATAAGACTAGAGAGACCTACATCGTTGGACGCCAATTCTTGAACCTCCGTGAAGCAACTATGACAAAGCTGCACAACTGGGAGCCAACATACTGTTGGGAGACACCCTGCACCAGGCAGGGTTATTTTCTGTGAAATTCCAGCCATTTTATGGGCCTAAATCACAATGTAATGCTACAACAGAAAAGATTACCCCATCACCTTTACCTGAGATTGCATAAATGTAAGCCTGAATTAAAACAGTAAAGTTGCAATCCATAAAAACAGAAACAAAGAAGAAAAAAGCAGCAACAAAAAAAAAAGCTCTGCAGAGCTGAAGGGAACTGCATTTGGGACATAACTCTGCAAGGGTCCATTGTTATGTTGCAAAAACAACAACAAGCCATTCCATGAGAGAGAACAGCCATAGTCTCATGGTTGTGGGTAACGTAGTGATGTCCAAATGAAGCTTCATTAACCATTAGTTGTATTTGTTGACTCAAATAGATGGTGCTTCTGGATTAAAGAAAAAGAGTCAAGGAATGGCAATTCAGTGTGCTTTCAACATTATTTTTTAAGGAAATTGCCATCTATTTGGCTCTAAAAATAAAGAAAATGCACTGCTGTTAGGTACAGAGTGCAAGCTTTTGGGCAATTAGCCTAGCTTGGCATAAAGACTGGAAGCATGGAAACAGCTAGCCCAGCTCTGTCCAAATTTAAAAAATCTTCCTATGCACCATCACTGCTAATTAACACATTTTGTTTTAATAACATGTACACAAACAGAGATGTAACTATTTCCTTTTATTTGGTTATTTGTGAAGGGGGCGCGTTCAAGCTATAAAAAAAAAGTGTGTTACGATGCACTTCAAATCTACATAACCACGTTCAGAAACCCTGAGAGCTTTACATGTAAATGAGCTAAATATCATGTGTCTTTCAAACCACTGCTGAACTAGAGGTGATTCCTCTTAAAATGACTATGGCCATTAAATATTGTGGTTGTGAGAAGGACGGCCATGAACTTCTGAATCAACGGGGGCAGCTCTTTCCTCAGATCTCATCAGGAGACCTCGGGGGTAATTAGAGACCAGTGACCTTTGGTATGACTCAAGCCTTGCCTTTATTCACCTCCACCACTGAGAATTATAATTGACCTGTTCATGTGTAGGCTATACCAGTGGTTCCTAAACTGAGGTCTAGGGACCTTTTTAAAATCCTTTTAAAAAATAAATCCTTTTTCAAGGTAGACCTTGGGAGGACATCTTAACAAATGGGGGACTTCGCGTTATTTTAGGGGTCCTTGACATGAAATGGTTTGGAAAGCATTGAATGAGGAAAATGTTACAAAACGGAAAATTGAATTCCTTGCCTTTCCGTCATTGGAGATATTGAACAAGACGGATAAAAACATGTGTCAACACATAATATCAAACAATTTCTGTCTGTCTGTCATCTAAAGCCATGACATAAATTCAGCTTCCTGCTGTTAAAAGCAATTTTCACTAACACTCAAATACTTGACAGAATTAAAAAATGCAGCAGTATTGAAAATGTAATTGAACTTGTTTTCTTTTGTCTTAATTTTGAATCACATCAAAGCAGCCTAAATCATTTAGGTCATCCTTCCTCTGGTGTTAGCTTTCTGCTGCCATCTGAAGTGTTAGCGGGTCATTTTGGACCCGTGTATTAAATTAGCC
>NC_048413.1:24089231-24113671 GCF_013103735.1 Etheostoma cragini
AGTCAAAAAGTTTCAACTCAAAAAACAAATGTATGAAGTGCTTTTATGCATGTTAAAACTCAAAACGGGTCCGCCGGGGCCCTTACACCATAGGAAGGTTAAATAGCGGAATAAAGTCTTCCAGATGGGTCACTGTAGAACCACAGAAGGCACTAAAACAGAATGTTGTAACAGGACAAGGAACAAACTCGAAACTAAAAGCATACCTGCTGTGCTATAACTAAACATTAACTCCTACCTGCTAGTGAGTCAGAATCCCAAAGGTGATACAACAAAATGTACAGGAAGAATCACATAGTTTGTGTTATTTAATAAGCACGACTCACTATCATCGCAATGAGAGACTAATCATAATGGATTTGATACACATGATTGTATTTCATTTAAAACACTACAAGACTGGTGGGAGCGAGGAGGCCCTCTCTCCTTCAGATTTTCGTGGAGTGAAACTCTAATGCCTGTGGATAAAAACTGTCAGTACTCCACTGGCAAATGACGTTACATAAGAGAAGTGGGATGTTTCATATGGGAGCTTGATAGCGATGTAGATGGTGGTGGATAGAAATATAAGTGGAAGTAGTGTGTGGCTTTAGAAGCTGCGCAGTGAGAGTATGAAGCACCTAAAAGATTGCATCAATTCTGTTGTTCTCTCTCTTTAACTTTCAAAGTTTTAATGAGCCAATGTCAGCAGTGATTTTCTCATGACTCTAGAACAGAAATCAGAGCCGGAAATTATGCTTCTTTAAGTGTAAAAGGGTCACAGGAAAACAAAGAAGAAGGATAGCGATTGAGAATAAAAATATCGCATGAATTCTATTATTTTAATCTGGGTCCAAAAGAATGAATCATGCCGACTACCAGCACATAATCTCTTTAGGGATTTCAATTCTTCTCAGCTAGTGCACTTCAAAATGGAGAGAATTTTAACTCGCTTTGGTCGAAATGCATGAGAGCGGTTTGAATCTCTCCAAGGGCAACATCACTGTGGTGAGGTCACACATGCCTAGAATATGTTAAAACCCAGTCAGGACTGGACTCAATAAGACATAAAAGGGCCAGCATGAGTATCCAACTGACTAACAGCAAGGCAGAACATGGTCTTCTTTGTTTCTAAATGAAACATCCATCGTTTAAAAAAAGTGACACCTACTATAAAACACTGACTGACAGCGTTAATTGGTACACAGCACGCATGAGAACTTTCCAAAAGGGCTTACATAATGTCCAACCTTGGTGAACAAAATACCAGTGTAAAATCAGATAGTGATTGATTGATTTGATTATTATACTACACTGGTGCATAGCCTGTTCAAAACGGTTCTGTTTGGAACGGGCTGATCGCTTGAACCTCTTGTATTGTTGCTTGCAGCCATCTCCAGAACTGCTCCTCCAAACAACTACACGGTGCACTTCACTGGGTCCTGAGCAACACATCTCCCATGACATAGCCTAGTTGCATCCCCTAACAATGCTATAGCATTTGGGACCGAACAAATTCATTTCAGTTCATTCAGAAAAGTTACATCAATAACTCTACAAGTGTTTAAGTTTGCTGCAATGTAGTTTGAACCGAGCACTTTTCCAGGACAACCCCGGTGTGTGTGTGTTGTTGCTGTCAAACTTTGTTCTCTTCGGGGAACAACAACAACTAACTTTGAGCTAGCAAGCTGAACGCAGAAAGTTGCAAGTTTTAAAGAAACTTCAAGTTGTGCCACGAGGCAGGCCTGCTTGGTTCTGTCTTTGAATGACTGTAAAGATTTAAAAAGAATATATTAACAGCATTTATTCTTTAACTGGGGCATTCCGGGACTGAATGGTGGGGATTTGCTGTGGACATACTATACACGGCAATACACTGGTAAGAGCAAGGAATTGGTATTGTTGCTAATTGAAATAGCTCACGTTACTATATTGTGTGAACAGTTAATCTAATTTAATATTGTGGGTGGCATTTTCTTTTGCTGTTTGCAAATGTTCCACCGAAAAAGCTCCTTCCTGAGGCTGTTTTGCAGCTGCACGCAGCGTTTCCCGGTGCTTAGTGTCGCCCAAGAAGATTGTGAATGGTTTAAAGAAATGCCAACAAATGAGCATGTTTTCCTCCTATCCAAGAATGGATTACTGATCTACAAATCATAGTGCAATAAGAAATGAATTACCATATTTTAAACCAAGCAGTGCAATGAATTACAGCAGGTTACCTTCACAGTTTTAAATAAATGTTTGCATTAACATTTTTATGAAACTTTTAACATATGTTCCCATTCAGTGTATTCATAATCAGAGCATCTTTTATCACCACAATATCTGCAGTCTTATTTTCAGGCTGCATACAATCCAAACAACCTCTAGGAAGTAGAATGGCACTAACACAGCTAACTAACTAACACCTCTCCAACTAACTCCACCAAGGCTATGACCTACATTGTACATAGCTGGCAATAATAACGGAGGTGAAAAATAATGTATGTAGTTGTAGATTCATTCAACTAATTAGGACAATGCCCAATAATCCACATTACTGTAAATGCGGCAGTGTTAGCCAGTCGGCAAATTTTCAACCGTAGTCCTAGGGACCTAGCATTGTGAATTGGGTTTGCTCCTTGGTGGAGGTAAGGCAGCATTCATACTGGGGATGTGGCTGATGAGCAGGGCACACCGAAACAGTAATGTTGCGGGTCTTGAACCAAAATTATGATAACTACATGGGTTTGTAAATATGAGACTTCTTTCACATAGAGATTTAAGCCATTGTTAAAAATATTGATGTTTGCAGCTTCAACACAATTCAGTTTCTATAAGAAAACAGCCAGCAACATTGAACAGGATCTGGACTGGACTCAGTTCACATAGTATAATAGGGCCTCTGACCAAGAATGAGACGCATCCAATTTAAGAGAAAAAAATCTAAATTAAGACTAACAACAAATTTTCAGCGCTGCAACCTTGCATATTTCATGCCTGGAGTTAATGGTCTTTGTAAAGCAAATGATAGAAAACATAAAAAGTCGGTCAAAGAGTGAAGAAAATGATTAGCATTGTAATCCAACACAAGAATATAAGTAACAAGAATAAGAAAAGTGAAAGGAACTGGAAGCTTTCTTTCTTGCAGTGAGGAGAAGCACAGAACTGGAAACACTGTTTGCCATCTCTCATATGTTTGCCTACTGCTCTCTATATTTAGACTTATTCATGTCTATTTAAAAAATCAATAAGGAATCAGTCTTTGCAAGCCAGCATCCTAGTTCTTCCCTTCAGACACACGTTGATTGCAAATTTAAAAATCCCATGTGTGGGCGAATGCCGAGAGGCATCAGGTAATGCTAAGAAATAAATTGAATGTACACAATGACCAGGCAACGTGAGACAACCTCCCCAAGGACAAGCACTCATTCATCAATAAATTAGATAAGGAGAAGTGCTTCAGAGTCTTTGCTTTGGTATCTTAGCACATTTCTGTACAGCACTGCAACAGAGCACGCGCATGCATGCATGCATGCATGCACACACACACACACACACACACACACACACACACACACACACACACACACACACACACACAGGGATGATGACTAAAACTCTAGAGGGGAACCCAGTTGAAAAAAAAATCCATAGCAGTCTTGAGGAAAATCTAATCAGGGCCAAGGCTTTGACTGCTTCAGGTGGAAGAAAAAGAATTCACTGCACTGAAATGAGAACTGGGCAAATTATCATCTGATATGAAGTACCATCAAAGCGTAGACGCTTTTGGGTTCTGTCTCTAATTTGCTCCGTCTTTCTATTTTTGTACATGTCCCAAATGTGCAATCATGCGCTTCCATCTTTCATGTCAGTGTTATCTCTCGCGTGGTCTCCGCACTGTGGATCTGTCATTGATCACTAACTTTGATCCCCGATGATCACATGATAAGTGATAATATTACAAAGTTTGGCCTCGAGTGTGTAATTTGATTCTTCAGCTTAGGACCAGACGGTGCTGATTAAGACTGCGACATGGTTGAAAGCTAAACAAAAAAAACAAGTTTGTGAGAGGACCTTGAGTTACAGTTTTTTTCCCCTGTCAAAATCCGGTTCTTGTTTCCACCATTGCAACAGTTTTACTCTTCCTCAAATAACTTGAACTGGAAGGACATAATGACGCACACCTGTTTTCACTCTCACTGATTGAGCAACAGGCAGAGATAAAAAAAAAAAAAAACATCATTCTCTCCACAGGAGGGCTGAATACTTTTAACCAAACATAACCTTGTGGATTTCAACAACCTTGTAATCCGTTATTTGTAGAATCTGTTAAATAATTAAAAAAACATTGGACTGAGATTTATGTAATACATTAAAAAACTGTTAGTAAACTGGGCCTGGTGTTCAGCGGCAGATCCACACATTTGAAAGAAAACGTTTTTATGTCAAAATATCCCAAAACAATGTCTCTACGCATGGCTGGGGTGGAATACCTTAAGGTATCATTTCTCTCTTTTTAATTCTTAACTGCCACCGTTGACTCCTTGCCAATAAACCGTCTAGGGTACAGCTGCCATTTTTGTTACATTGCCACCTGAAGTCAGGTTGGAACTTTTAGTTTTGAATAGTTTGTTTGGGTATTTTTTGTGTTCTCGGGGCTGGTTGGCTTGTTCTTTTTGCCCAGGGCTCTCACTGAAGTTACAGTTTAACTTCTACGTCTGGCAATAAAAGCAAACAAAGAAAATTGACTTATTTTCTCCAACATCTAGTTTATGTCACTCCCCTAGATCAATTTTGGGTTGTAAACTACATTACCATTGATTTGTTCACTGAGTTCCTGCATAATGTCACTTAAAAGTTAACTTTAACCAGCCCGGTTCATACTAACATTGGCAAAGCAACACAGACTTAACTTAATGCCAACATAAAAGGAGGGTACTGTATGTGAAAGTAAATGGGATTCGTTTTTTTTTTTTTTTTTTTTACTGTGGTATTGAGAATAATGGACTTTTTTCACTGGTATTGGTATTGACTACTAAATTTCTGGTATTGTGACATCCCTATTGTCGTATAGTTCTGAATGATACTAACATCAGAATAGAGTGATTCACCCTAGGAACTCTTTTTAGACTGATTTTATATTGTGTATATTTGTTCTCAGTCACGTAAAGTTACTATTTTTAGCATTTACACAATCAACAGTTAGTTATTCTCGCCATATAAGTAGCACTTATTAAGAATGTATAATTTGATTAACTCGTTTACATGAGAAGGGGAAAGGAACGACTGATTGAGCAGGTCAATCTCCTCTCTCCTGTACGGCACCCACACTGTTAATTACTTCCTTCCTGTCATAAACTGCAGTCACATTACTGCCATGGCACATTGCTCCCATGTAACTTTGCTGCCAAATAAACAGCTGAGACTGGGCGGTCGTAACGGCTGGAACCAAACAGCAGGGAGCAGCTTTGGCTGTAAACAGAACTGAAGGTTTAAGGGTTTGTGGTCCAACTTCTGAGAAACACCTGGACGGATGCAGTCAGATACATGTCCAAATAACACTGTGTGTTAAGTGGATACAATAACAGCAGCATTTTGTGATATGGTAATGGATAGGAACATATAATTATGACTGGGTTTACAAATAGGTGAGGGGTAAGGGTTAAGATCGTTCGTTAAAGCCGTTAAGGGATAAATAATCTGTTGCAGTGCAGCTACTACAATTTCCAGAACGTTAGTGTTTATGTTGTCAAATAGCAGGTTTTTATTCTTGTCAGTCATTTCAGCTTCCAAAATGATTGCAAATTGACGCATATTTTTCCACACAGTCTAAGGAAGAGGCTAAGGGCTACTTTGATTTTGGAATAATTATAAAGCCAAGTAATATATTGCTATCTTCAACATGTTATGTCCACTAGTATCATATTGCTACACTGTAAGTAAGAGCTCATGTAGAGCAAGCTGGTCCCTGGCTAACTGTAAATTATCTGGGCCATGCAGATCAGCAGCCGCTGAGTACTTACCGCCTCAATTAGTGTGCATACAAAAGCAAACTTATATAGACTTTATATACACATATAAACAGATATTCTATGTACACTTAAGTTGCAGATGTCTGCAAATGTTTCCTCTAACTTATTGTACAGTTATGTTTTTAAGCGGTTTCCGACCAGATATGATGGAAAACAAGAAATTCATTACATAGTCCAACTTGCCAGGACTGAATGCTGAATCTCTACCTTTACTTCTTAACTGTGCTGTACGTCTTACTTAGGTTACAATTGCTAGTGTCTCTCCTATTAAATCTCCTAGCTGTAGTTGGCAGCTCTTAATTACTGGCTTATGTTGCGGACCGCAGAAAAGGCTTACCTCTTCCCATGTCTGTACTGGTTGGAGCCCAGTAGTGTTGATGGGAATAACGATTCTTTTCACACAATCAGTTCCTTAGAGTTGACACATGTAAAGGCATCTAACCTTTCCATACATGGAAATGGAAGTCGTTTTGATACATGCAAAATACAACGTCAGTACCTCTGCTACACTCCGTTATAGTGCATGCACGTTCAACAGCTAGTGCTTTCCGCCCCACAAAACTTCTCTTGAATACATTACCAGTCATTACTTTACATTAATAAAGATAAAATTGATTCAGCATCCCACATGCAGCAGGGGCCCCAGTTCGGGTTAATTAGATCTTGTTCAGTTGGTAGCTGCCATGCTGTCTCGACTCCAATCACTTGTTGACGTCCACGTTCGAGCCAATGATTTCCGCTCACTAATTGGTTGTCTCGCTTCTTATGTTTAGCAGGCAGCGTGAGCGGTGTCCTACAATACCAGCAATAACGTGGGCAGTGTGGGTGGGAGCAGTTGGGGATTCATGAGCACTCGGTCCATTCAACTAGCTGACCCTGTTAGGGTTGCTTAGTCGACTAATAGGTTGTTTTGGTCTTTGACAAACAAGATCTTTAATTCATTTTTCATTTTTTTTTAAAGGTTTTTCACGCATAATGACTTACCTATGTGTACATCTCTAGTAAACTCACAATTTAAAATGGTGCTTTTTTTGCAGGATTCCATTAGGAGAAACTCAGTTCTACAGATCTGTCAATTAAATCAACTAATCGATTAGTCAACAAAATTATTTGTGTCAGTCAAATTAGAATTCCTTTATTCAAGAACACCCCTAGACCTGATACAAACTGGACACTAAAAAGAGTCATTCAAAAAAATCCCATCACTACCCAGTAGCTCCTCAGGTCTCACATCTGTCACCTCACTATCAGCCGAGCCTCGAGACTAGCCCAGGCAAAGAGTTATACAGCTGTGCTGTCCAGCTGTGATTTGTGCAAGAAATTTAAAAGCCTGACTGTCTGGTTGATTTGGGGGCACCATTTGTCTAGGAAAGTTGCACCCAATGGGCTCTCGAAGGTTACACACTACTTTTCTGTTCAGAGGCAGCTGGACTTTTAGACAGAAAGCTTTAGTGTCAAAAGGGCAAAAGGGATAAACACGCAAACTTGTAACAGAGCAGTTTGGAATGCAGGTGAAGAGAAGATGCACTCACTGTGATTTTCTTTCTTTGGCTGTTCAGCTGTTTTAAGGGACAAATGCACTCCGTCTTGTTATCACGTTTCCAACTTAAGCACTTATCATGTTTCCAACTAAAGCACTTTTCTGGCAATCTTCTTCAGCCTTGTCTGCCACACTTCTTGCTGTGATGATTGTGTTACGAGTCATCCGTGAAGCTGAAGATTGATTATTTTTGTATTATGGATTTTAAAACTGAAAGCAGTTACTTTCTCGAGAAGTGCATCACTTGATCCCTTGTTAAAAGGCAGTGAAGTTTGATTTGTAATGTTTCACAGATGAAAAATGACTTCCGTCCCACTTTTAATTTCAAACTAACTCACGTCACACATTACATGACATCTAATGTAATATTATGTACAGGCTTGATAGCTGACGCTTTTATCCAAACCGACTTACAATTGCTATACACGTTGGAGGTTGCACACCTCCAGAGCAACTATGGCTTAAGTGTCTTGCTCAGGGACACACTGGTTGATGTATCGCAGTGGGATTCGAACACGGGTCTCCCACAGGCATGTGACATATCCACTGCGCACCCACCACCTGTACCATGCTGCTTTTGTGTTTATTTAATGTCGTTCTGCCTTTTTTTTGTCTCTGCATGTTTTATTCCATTATGTTCTCTTCACTGGGTAAGATTTTCTGCTTAAAATAATGAAGATATGTATTTAAGAGCTCCTCTGTTATGCTCCTTGCGAATTACTGGTGGAGTGACAACCAGACATCCTGCAGAGAGGTGATTGGCCTTGAAACATCCACTGCATCAGTCGGCTATTCACAACCCAGAATCCAACATAAATTTAAAAAAAAAAAAACAGGATAACGTAGAGAGCTAACGTACCTGAGAACACGTAATGTTATCTCCTCTGGAAAGACAATTTAAATACAAACTATTGTGTAGAAGAATGCAGCCATATTGTCTATTGTACACTCAAGTATCTTTAATTAAGTGTGTTTGAAGCATTCAGTGAATTGTTTCTTTTGTGCCCTATTTTAAACTTTGTCAGAATTTTAAAAACTCCTGGCCAAGCTTTGTGAAGCTGTTTCCTGTTACGCAAGCAGCAGGAATTGCATACAAAAAAAAGATTAAAAAGTAGTTATAAAGTAGGTTAACATTCATTAATTTGATCACATGTTGGATTTTGTTAACAATTGGCCGTGGTTTAGGCAAGATGATACCCTCAAATGTGTACGTTCCATGATTATAATGGATCATAATGATGATTCCCTTGTTGTTGACATCTGTTATGTCTTAAGTTACAGTTTCCACATTGACCTTTATATCGGTCTTCATTTTTTTTGTTTATTACACTGGAGATTAAATTAGAGAACATCAATTTAATAAGCTATACACAACTCAAATACATGGCTGACATTTGCAACTCTAGATTCCTGCGTACGAGACATATCCTTCCACTAAATACCACAAGATTGCAGCCAGCCTTGTGTCTTCACTGAGAGCGGGTAAATATATTATAGGTTATAAAAATGGGTAACTTTGCATTGTCTTCCCGCTCTGCCTCCTCCTTCCTTTAATTCCTTCTGCTGTCATTTTCAGCCTACCTCACATCCTAACCTTTCTTCCACCTTGACTTTTCAGTCCCCCTTTAGTCCTGTTCTCGTTTTTTATTCTCCCTCCTCACTCTTGTATTTTATCAGCAGAGTTGTCACCTATTGATAGCTCTGACCTTCTGGGTTATTTTCCAGTGCAAGAGCCAGAGTAGAGAGAGAGTATAACACCATGTATTAGCCATTATCTAACTGATTTTCTTGGTGTTATGCAAAAACATGTAAAAATGAATGAAAATTGCAACAAGTGCAAGTTCCAGTTTAAAGAGACTCAAACCATGAAAAAGGTAATTGTCTAAAGTAATAAGGAACGAAAAAAAAAGATTGGTCTATTAATGCCAGCCTTTCAGACAGTAAGGGCTACATACATACCAGGATCGGACTTGGAGAATGTATCCACATCCAGCAGACTCCTGTGGTAACAGAAAAAAACAAAACGTGCAGGTAAAAATGGATCCTTTCAGTTAATTTCACTGTGTCGAGACAATGTATTCATTCATTAACATAATACCCTAATTCCATTTTTGTCTCTTGTTTTTCATTCCCCTGAGTATTTCTAAAAGTCTCAGCAAAGCCCCTGAAAGTTAGGTCATGGGCAGACATCAAGTTATGCTTCTAAAAATACTGAGCTGCCAACTCCTTTCCTGAAATGCAAGCCCCACCGAGCCAAATAAAATAGTGTAAAGTAGGTTACTCAAAGGCTGATGACAACCCTCAAGAAGAGGAAGTGGAAGTAATTAATGGTTATGTTGATGCAATGGTAATGTAGGCAGATTTATCAGCACCTTTTTCCCCTGCTCCCAGTCTTTATATTAAGCTGAGATAACCATCTGCTGTCTGTAGCATGTGTCATTTTGTAACTTAAGATCCTATAAAATAATTTGAAAATTGATGGAAAATGCCATAAACTTAAATATTCTGTTGTGCAAAAAATAAGGGTAAAACTTGAATAGTAACTTATGGTGTCTGACATGTAATTCTAGCTGATTTAAATATTTTTTTGGAGGGGAGCCCAAATCTGGTAGAGGTTTGGGCTCCCCCAAAAAATATATATTTCAATGTCTGGCCACTTCAAGTCTGGTTAATCTCGGGAGGGAGCAGCGTCTATTCATTATTCAGGAGTGGATTGGAGTCAGTCAGCGCACCGCCAGGCAGGCAGGTTGACAGTCCACAAAACCATGACTGAGTTATACTGCTTCGTCAGTTAGTCAGCCAGCCAGCCAGCCGGGCCAGCCAGTCAGTAAGCAGAGCAGCCGATCACGCAGATAACCTGCCACCAAACTGTACATCCAGGTGTGCTGCTGTGTTTTAAGCTTATGAATTCAACATTAGCAATGCATTTTTAAGATGATTATCACTGTAGGACTAATTATTAACACTGTTTTCACAGTGCTTTAACATTTTATGAAACTGCATCACACACTAGACCATATATAACCAAATGTTTGACCATGCATGTCAGGGAATATCAATGGTAATCTACTTAGGACACTGACTGGATGTCATGAAGAAACGAAGACAGTCCATAGGATTTTTAATCACTTTGATGCACACTGGAGGCAGCTGACGGGCTTAACCATTTACCTGAGAGCAACGGGGCACCAGGGAGTAAAAACACAGAGACAGACACAGACAGTTACTTAATTCATGTTAATACTGTTACAAAAATCAATATTTGGGTTATAGAGGTGGTGGAGATGTGGATGCCCATCTGGGAATAACATCAGCAGGAGGTATCAGTGTTACAGAAGAAGTAAAAATAACGTTCACCACAGACACATCTAATTAACTTCTGTCACTCTAAAAGATTAACAGCCAAGCAGCATCAGATAGATTTTACGTTGCAGACTTTTATTCTGGGTTTAAACTGAAATCTATCAATTTGTATGAGAGTTTGACCTTACCGGCACGAAACGGTAACTTCTATTTTAGTTGCAGGGACTCTGGTGTTGAGCGGATCGAATTCCCCTATTGATGCCATCATCTCGACTCACGACGCTAATGAGCATCCACAAAGAAATAAAGAAAGAAAGAAAGAAAGAAGAAGAAGAAAAGAAGATGATCATTCACAATGGGATCGTGATTGCAGTAAATCCATAGTCGAAGAACCCTCCACTGGTGTTTCCCTTCTGGAGCAGCGGAGGAGGCATAGAGTGAGAGATGGATTGCCAAAGAGAGAGAGAGAGAGAGAGAGAGAGAGAGAGAGAGAGAGAGAGAGAGAGAGAGAGAGAGAGAGAGAGAGAGAGAGAGAGAGAGAGAGAGAGAGAGAGAGAGAGAGAGAGAGAGAGAGAGATTTAAAGTTCATTCATCCTTCGTGCGTTCCAACACATTCACGGTGCGCTCCTGGTGTCTGTCCGGGAGGAGGAGAGCGCAGCCAACCGGAGGCACGGGCAACAGCACCAAGCACCCCCCCCCAGTGTAATTTAATCACTAAACATACATTTCACCTGTTGCATGTCACCTGTCTCTTTTAAAGCTATTGTTTCCGAGGCAACAATTATTGACATTTGCTGACATTTATTTGTCACTACCTAACCCGGAAAAAGCGTGTAGGCCTAGTAATATAAGCAAACAGATAAATAGGCCACAGACTGAGATCACCAATCAATTACAAAACATTTACAGAAATGTTGAATACACTTAAGTTATTAAATACTGGACAATAAAACTGAGATAAGCGCTCCTATACAAGTTTATTTGTTAAATTGCTTTTGATCACAGTCGAAGAGGATTTGAAGAGCTATTTTTAGATCTCAATTCATATTATGCTGGTGGCTGTCCTATGAGACTGGCTAAAACCTCTTATTTTGGCGAAAATTCCTCTAGGACAAACCTGAGTAGCCTATGTGGGCAACAAACGCACTTTGTGTTAAATGAGACATTATCATGCGTATTTTAAGGTTCATACCGGCATGTTTTGCTTTACGCATGCGTGCCAAGTTTAAAGATGAAAAACAGGCACAGGCGTGTTTCCATTGATGGTAACTGTTCGACGAGGCGTGAGGCGAGCGTGGCTTATCGTCATAGCAGAACACACACACACACACACACACACACACACACACACACACACACACACGCATGCACGCACACACGCACACACGCACATAGAACGTCGAAGGCGTAATGCTTTTGATTCTCGACATGTGGCTGTTTCCACAGCCAGAAGACATTACGTGCCACAGATAGTCAAGACTGTTTTGTAGCAAATTGCATGGAAAGATACTAATTTCCAAATTAGGTTATTGACAAAAATAGAGCTGGTGTGTTGCAAATCCCAGGGCCATTATTCGATCCTAGTCCATCACTGAGGGCATCACAGTGGTAACAACACTTTCACTTTCCCCGGCCAGATTTTATCCTGAAGGTCTGGGGATTGACCCATCGACCTCCCGGTCCCAAGCTCTCTTCTCAAAACCTCTAGGCCAGTGTACTGCCCGTGTTCGATGAATGAACTGAAAATACAAAATAAAGCAAATCTAATGAGAATAAATGTCTAGTGAGAGAGGGAACAATATTGCTAAAATAGTAAGGAAGTGAGTGCTTCCTCACACCAGACTAACACACCTCTGAAGCATAACTTGTCACACGTTTGCCACAGACAGGGCTCGCACAAAAGCAGCAACCGACACCAAAGTTTGGGCACATTTAAGCCTCTGAATCTGATATGACAAACTCACTTCGCCAGCTACAAACACCTAGACTAAGAAAACAACAACAATCCCTTCCATAAATGTTATGTGATTCAGCGTCATATAGAATGTAACCACAAGAAACGTTAATCATGCTTTAGGTGCTATGAGCAGTTATTGTATTGTAGGACAAGCAAATGAAATATGTTAAGATGAGGTGGTTTGGCAACAAAAAAGACCTTTAAGAAGGAATGGTAAAGAACCAGGTTTAAGTAGAATTATTTATGAACAAAAAGGTTTTCAAAAACAAGGGGCAAAAATTAAACTCTGCGAATTCAAACTGGAACCTTACCACCTGCACAGGTAAGTTTAGAATGAACTAAACAGAGAGCAATCATCCAAAATCACACAGGATAAGTAAAAACCATTAATACAAGATCTCTTACGGTAATCACTCTAAACATCACATGTCCATGTGCACCCATGCATACCAATGGGCACCCTAAATATTATAGAACTTCCTTCACTGCAGAACTGTGTTCCCTGTCTTCTAGTCTATATCCACAATGTTCCTCTATAAGGATTGCTCTGGTACTTCCCTACTGACTTACTCCTCTTCATCCCCTCTTGGACATAAGGCTTCAATGAGCACTCTCCATTGCATTCGGTCCCCGGCAGCCTGTTGGGACAGGTTCGTGATTGCTCCGGTGCCGTTGGATATTCCGACAGATGTCACCTTCCGCTTCCTTTGTGTTGTAATTTTAATCCCCGGTGGATTTATGAGGACTATGGTCAACTGCTGTTCACATGTCTGCAGGGTGAATCCAGTTAGCTAGCTGGATTACCTGTCCAATCTGAGTTTTCTGTTACATGACTAAAACAACTTTTGAGCGTACACATGTTCCACCAGATCAAATTCCTTCCCGAGGCAATTTTGCAGCGACACCAGGGCTCCATGTGGCGCTCAGCACCGCCCAAGATGACTGTGATTGGTTTAAAGAAATGCCAATAAACTAGAGAACATTGTGGACTAGCCAGACTGTCCTCCTCGTTGCTGATGAGGAAGGTTTGGCAATGCGAGACTACCTGTCTTCCTACATCTCAACAGAGCCAGGCGCCTCGCTGCTAAGAAGACACAATGATGCACACCTGTTAGCAATTCCCTTAACTGAGCTACTGATCAGCTAATCGACCCCAACATCCCAGGCAGAACAACAGAAATCGTATCAACCCATACAACAAACAAACTGAACAATCTTCTGTCATTTTCGCCTTGATTGCAGACGTATAAAATAAATTGAAATGTTGGAGTGAAATTAATAATAAGGCAGACACAAAAACTAATGTTGGGGAGGGCCTAGCAAAAACGATGAAATAACTTTATTAATAATTTGTTTTTCCATAGCACCTGTACAAAAAAAATAGGTACACAATTAAATAAAACTCAAAGTGCTAAATAAAACAAAACAATAATTAAAGAAAAATCACAAGAGAATAAAAAAACAATTAAAAAGGCACAGCGCTAAAGTAGAATTAGTGGCAGTAGAAAAAAAACAACACATGAACTAAATGCCGGCGTGAATAGGTGAGTCTTCGGTTGAGTTTGTAAAGAGTCAAGGGAGCTGGAAAGGTAACCTTTTCACACGCACTTTGCAATAGCAAAAAGGAACTGTTACATCATATATTGCATATATTCACTGGAGCGGGTAATCAAAAAGTCGGGCTCGCACACCCATGGTCAATTAGCTTAACAGGAGAAAACAAGCTGTCATCTTCTAATGAGATGTCTGCGCTTCTAAATCTGGAAGTGCTCCTCTGTAATTTTCCATTAATCAGCTCTCTTGAAAACATCATGACACACTCTTTAAAGCCTCCCACTGTGACCTAATCACCAGCATTACTCTTTGCAGCTTCTGCGAAAAATAGCTGTGTTTTGAAGTATTGCATTTCTGGAAAACAAAGCTACAAAGGTCTTCGAGAATCAGAGAAACAGGAAGAAAGGGTGTGTAAGTTACAAGAACAATAGGGAAATAGGATTCAAACAAAGGTAATGTTAACATTTAGTATTAGACTAAATGTGAAGCAGGTTGAATCATTACGTCTCCAAAACAGACTCATCTGGTCCAGACACGATGAACAGTGGGACTGTATCAGTTCTACCTTGTTTGTCTGTGTGTCTGTGTGTGTGTGTGTGTGTGTGTCTGCAGATCAACTCAATTTTGCAGCTGATCAGGCAGAAATGGAACATTTTCGTGGGCTGAGAAAAACAGCGGCAAGCAAAATGAGGAGTGAGTCAGAAATAGAGGGCAGACAGATGCAGAATAGGGGCCAGATGAATAAATGTGGGAGAGAATTGCCAGTTCTCATTAATATTCAACAAGCTAAGCCTCTTGTCTCTGATTGGCTAACAGCTAGCCAATAAGAGCTTTATAATAAGATCATTATAATGATGAACATGTAAGTACGGGCAGGACTTTATACTAAAAAAAAAAGTTTTTCTGAGTCATAAATCATTAGTTTACAAGCAACGTATCTTCTCAGTTATGATCTGATATGGTGACACTTGCTCTTGTTGTCACTTTTATTATGAATACAAGGTTTGTATATATTTTCCATATCTCCATGCAGTATAATTGTATGAAACAACAAGCGTTACAACAACTGCCACGAACCAGCTCAAATTCCTCAAAAGAGAAAGGGAGACCACACATTACACATTGGATTAAAACTAATTTAAATAGTATTATTAAATAGGATAAAACATGTATTTCAGTAATGTAGAGAGTGCAGGAAATAAGGTGAACATGTGGAAGACAGAACCCCCCAAAAAAACAAAAAAAAAAACAGCTCACTGTCCAAACAGAGATCTTGTATGATCTACACTCCAGCTTAAGTAGGAAGAGAAGGGCACGGAGGAAGGATGGACTCAGGTGTGGTTTACCTTCCTGCCACACCTCTGACAGCTTCCTGAACAGCTCACAGGAAAAATGGACAACCGCAGTGTGGGGCAAGTCATCCCACAACCTATTCTGATACCCCGTTTACACCTTCATGGTTATTTTGTCCAACGGAGACATTTCCCTTCATTTACACGCAAACTGAGAATTTGCCTCCTAAAACGAGTCTTTCTAAAAACTCCGGCCTGAGTGGAGATTTTGGAAAACTTTGTTTGCACGTTTGCATGTAAACTGAGCCAAACAGAGGTACAGGCAGCCGAGGAAGTGACGAAGAGTAGAGAGAGGAAGGGATGTGTTGCTGTTGTTGCAATTTTAGGGATTCTGATTGGCTACCATGGGCTTGAGCTTCTCGTTACACTGCCACCTACAGGTTTGGCATGCACTTGACGGCATACATACACGGGTACGTGTAAATGAACACTTTTCTGAAAACTGACAGGAGTGCACAATGTTATTTTTGAAAACGGAGAGGTTAAAAATGTTGATTGAAAATAGCTGGCTACGTGCAGACGTAGCATGAGTAAAGATCAAGATATTTCCTTTACACCAAAGTGCACTGTACACCATTTTTAGGTATGTTCAGATAGCAATTTCAATGATTTTTCTTCAGATGCAGAACATGTAGGTCTCCTGTGAACAGCATGTGTGTCTCGTTTCGGCCACATTCACAATTCTCTCTGATTAGGATATGGTGAGCCAGTCTGAGTGTGGTGAATGAGATGGTTTCGCTCCTCAAACATGTTTTTCATGGACAGATGAACTGGCCTCTGCTTTAGTTGTGTGTGTCCCACTGTGTTTCTGAGTGTGTCTAGCCTTTCAACATGGGACCGTTTCCAATTTCCGGCTCAAATCACAGTTTGAAATGCCTTTGATGATGTGACAGCATATTTGATTTGCAAGGCTTGTGTCCGAATGGCCCAAAACTCAGCACAATCACTGCAACAAGCAGTCTGTAATAAACTGGACCAGCATTTGGCGGATGAGACAACTAAAACACAACCTCACTTTGAGTTCAATAAATCATGTGAAAGCGAAAGTAAAATAAATATTGGAGCTGTGAGATTGGCATCTCAGTCCAACCACAAAGGAGGCAATTTACTCATGGCTGATCCTCAGTTATTGTTTAAGGGTCGGGGGTTGGATTGTGATGTGAATTTTTATTATGTAACTATACGATTCTGTCCACGTATTGGCGCTTTATTAAAAACTAAGTAGTAGGAGTCAAAGCACCAGCACAGCAAATCCCTTCTTATAGAGGGATTTCTACTTTGCTCTTTGAAAAAGATGCTTTGCCGCTGAAGTTAGCCCTTTGGCTTTCAAAGGCTGGGATGGGAAGACGACTTAATAAAGTGACATAATTAGGAAGAGTAGAAAGCCTGTGTCACATCAAAGAAGTTGTGTCCATTAAAACAAAGAACTGTCTGTGCCATGACTGTACAGACTGTACCAGGTTTGATGAAATGCTCCCTTCTAGTGTTCAGTGCACAACATTACAACTCAACTACTTTATGTGGAAATGGGTTTGACTTTAAATATTGGTATGTGAAATATTTTGTCAACACATTGCACATTCAATTTTTCAGTCAGTTCCTCTACACGTATCATAGGATACAACATCCATCAGTTTCATTCCAAGACAAAGAGATAAATGAACTCTTAGAAATCAGTTCAGCATTTAGTTTTATACTTCAGTTGTTCTCAACCTTTTTGAGTACCAACCCCCCCAGAAAATAAGGGGGTTGGGGTTGATGACCCTCCTCCTTCCCCCTCCCCCCTCCCCTTCCCCTCGACAATGAGAAAACTGCAAACTGGTGTTAACAACTGTTTCTACGTGCCTCTTTCTGCAAATTTTAAGTGATTTTTTGCAAATGCTCTGATTAATACATGTACAGTAAAGATGTTTTTGCATTAATGACAGCTAAGTTCAGTGTTAGCACCTAGCGCCTAGCCTTGTCCAAGGTGCTCCAGGCTTTGTGGATTTTTGAAGCGTATGTGACTAGGCCTGCACAATAAATCGTTGTAAAATGGCAATCTCGATTCACCCCTGTTCGCGATTACATTTTTTAAATAACTTTGATTTTTTTTTTTTTATTACTCAGATTCTCATTAAATTTCACAGCCAACTGCATCACATCACAAACACTAGTACTTTCTTCTGTTAGTTTTAAACATCAACTGTGTAAAATAGGTTTTAATGCTCTCTCTTCTCTTTGTTGAAGCCTCTATGTTTACAGGCTTGTGGTGATGCGCAGTGTGCTGTACGTGCCAGATAAAATCTATGTTTGCTACTGCCAGTTTGTTTTGTTTTGTCATGGTTTATGTGTGCAACACACATTACACCACGTGAGAACAAAAATCGTGGCAGAGAATTGTGATATCGATTCTAAGCTAAAAGATTTGTGATTCATATTTTTCTGGATTGTGCAGGCTTATTTGTGACTTTTTCTCTTCCCCTGACCCAACTTCAGACGTCTTTCCGTGTTTCACGACATATGATGTACAAACGCTAATTAAAATGAAATGTGCCAAACTCATACAGTCATGTAAAAAACTTTCCCCAGTCTAGAGGTCCCCCAGGTTGAGAACGACTGTTGGTAAGGAAACAACACAACGGAAACGCCTCAGCTTAAGCTTCAATTTATAAGTTGTTTCTCACCTCTTATTTAAAGTGCTCGGGCCCAACAGCCTGGTGGGGAATTACCTGCAGCAATCTCCACCGTTTCATTTACAGCCTTTACTTTTTGTTCATTTACCTTGATCATGTCCACTGAGGCTCCCTGTAAATAAAAGGTGAAGGATTATATAATGTCAAAGAACACAAATAAATGAACACAAAGAAACAGTTCAGCATAGGCCAAGACTGGAAAACTGGACACCACATGCGGAAAGGGATATTTACTTCAAGAAAATTAAAATGCTGTATTTATGCCACATGGTACATTCACACATTTTAGTTTACTGGCGTCTTCCTATTCCGTCATTGTCTCAGTCATGTAAGCTGTGATAGAATGGTACAGCATGACATTTTGATGGGGAGATTTCCTTCCCCTCTGTTTTTTCATTTTATTTTCATTTTGCAAAAGCATTATATTGATTTTGTTTCCTTTTCTTACATTAATCAAAATGAGTTCAGAGTCCAACATGTATATGTGCCAGATTTAGCCACACAAGCTAATTTTCAACTGCACTCCCTAGCATGTTGATGGCTTCAAGCCATCAAGATGCTACACTACAGAGTGCAGCAAAAGTGTTCTCAAAAAACATGCAGAATACACAGGAAGACGAACACTCCAAGAGGAACACCCATAAGGTCACTGATAAGGTGAAACTTTAAGAACAGGACTTATCTAAGCGCACCTGTGTCTAGGTGTGATAATGTGTTGTTGTCCTCCTGCTCCTACAGTCTGAAAGCATGGTCTTTGTGCCCTTAGGTCAAAGCGCAATACACACAATGCCTGATGGGACAAGATAACACAAAAACAGTTCACTTTCTGCTCTTAGTAACCTTTTTTAGTTCAGTGTTCTTGTTAGTAAGCACAATTCAAAATTATCCACAACAATATTTTTTAATCCTCTTATTGTCGACACATTCTATGAAAAAATAAAACCAAGAATGAATTTACACTTCTAACCGGTATTATCTGTGTAGCCAGACCCTGATATATCTTATTTGTGAAAAAGAATATTGTTCTGCTTATCAATGCTGAAAGTATACCCCCAACAAATGCACTATTTTCTCTGGTTTGCGTAAACCAGATTTAAAACTATTACATTTTAATTTTAAAAAGTTGCTAAAAACCACAAAACATGTTTTAGGAAATCAGAGGCTTTTAAACATACTTAAGATATCCAAGACGTTTGAGCATATCTTTGTTACTAGTTATCAAAGATTTTAGTGAAGGCTAAAATCCAAAGAAAAGGATTGACAGACACATGTTGTCATGGGTTTTACTGACAATAAAAATTGCTTGGGATGTTGTGAGCCTTATCTGGAACCTCTGAGCTGTTATTGGAAATGATTCAGGATCTAACTGTACTGTAGACGCTCTGAGATGGATCACTGTTGGGAAACGACTTTTCCTATAGCACCGCTGCAGTTCACTGTTATTCCAGCAGATGACAACCTAAGACAAGCTCGTGTAAAGTAGTGTGTGCTGAGATGGAAACAGGCTTGGACACACTGTGTGTTTAACACACATCAAAGTCAGAATCAGACAGGTTTTACTCCCACAATGAGTAAACGTATGTGGAATTTCCCTTGGTGATACATAAACTAGCAAACATATTACACACAAAAAAAGATGTAAAAAACAGAGTAACTGATGCACAAGGAAAAAGGCTGAAGGGCTGATTGCAAAATTGCAAAAAATAAAATCCATTCAGCCTTTTATTTTTGCAACAGTACATGTGTAATACATAATTAATATAAAATGGTAAGTTAAAGAAAAAAAGATAATTATAATAATGTTATCTGGATTTGTATAGCACCCTTAATAATTAAGATGAAGAACGAAGTGCTTCACAATACTAAAATTACCTGACCTAAAATGAGCGTAAAAACATGGATACACTACCATAATTAATGGAAAATAGAATTGAAAATAAAACACACCTGACAAAAATAAAAAGAAGATGAAATGAGATGGGAGCTAGAATTAATAGAATACATAACATAATATCGAAGATTAAACCCACTGAATGAAAAATGTCAAAATCAGTGCCCATGTTGCAGCATCAGATGTAAATAAACACACGCACAAAAGCACCTCCTACTCTCTGTGGGTTTTTTTTTCAGCTGCGAGAGGCTGACATCATGTCCTCAAATCAGCTGGCAACGCCTTCCTCTGACTATCTATTTTAGCACACATACAAGCACGAGTGCAGTCATTCAGACCCCCCCCCCCCCTCTCTCTCTCTCTCTCTCTCTCTCTCTCTCTCTGAAAACACCTCATTCCTCAAGAGGCATCCCTGAGCTGTGTACAAGTCTATTTTCTTTCACCGACATGTCCTCACTTCAGCAGCCGCGCTGTACCTTTTTGCTCTCACTCTGACAATTTTGTTTCAGCACACATACACATGCTCGCACACATCACACAATCCCCACACACTACGTGCGCACGTGAAAGTACACGTATACAGGATCACACACACATACACTGGCTTGTCATCCTTGTCCCCTGCTGCCGCTACCAGATGACAGGAGGCCTCGGGATGAAGAAAGATAGTCTGAGTGCTGTGAAAGGAGAGGGCAAAAATACATGTTTGTTTAGACAGCATCCAGATGTGCTACGTGTGTTCTGAGTGAACAGCGAGGACAGAAGGTATGACAGAAAGAATTTAGCTTGTGCATTATTAACCAAAATGTCTAAATTAAATATCAAGCATGCATGTAGCACATGAAGGGACATCCTTTTGATCGACAAAGATCTCTGCCCGAGGACCAAATGTGGGTCCTATGGTGATCATCCTACGCAACAATGCACCACCTCTAAAGCATACACCCTCTCACAGGAAATAATAGTGTGTAAGCTAAGTTGCTGTTTCATAATTGGAGGACTGTGTTGCTTTTGAGTTCTAAATGTGTCATGAGATAACCTCTTTTGTGATTTGGAGTTGTATGAAAAAATGACTTGACTTGACTCACAGACCACTGTCTTGGCCTAGTTTTCATGAATTTGCTCGCTTGAGGGCAGATGCGTTTCTCCCCAGAGTGAGTAACAGAGCTTTTAATGGACAGAGAATGAAGGCTTCAATGGTTCGGGCAACATCTGGCCCTGAAGAATACAGGAATACAGAACACTACGGAAGGCAGCGCTGTAATGCACTCTGTGCTGTAGAGCAGTCATTTAAGTTCCTCATGTGGATACATTGTGCAGTGTTCACGCATTCTATAATGATCACTAGTAGTCCATGAGCCAGGGCCCCAAATTTGGGCCATTGGTATCATATGGAGGTTTAAAGTCTCATAGTGATTTTTGGCAAGGTATACACCCTTAGTACTAGAAAACTCACGAGGGGTGGTAGCAAAATTGCTTTTTTCAACTCATAAAGTTACTAACCCCCTTAAATAATTTAGTTTTTGAAATCTGGTGTATATGGTAGGGATATTGTCGATATTCTATAATATGGTGCTTGGTATGGTTGGAAAGGGGATGTTTTAGGCTTTCATTGCCCAGTACTCAATCAAACACAAAGGTCACATGACTTCTTTAAACTAGAAACTACACACATTTTCTGACAATTTCCGGCTAATCTGTATGCTTTCTTTTATCCCTGCGCCGTGAAGGGACATCAGGGACACACAATATCAGGGACACACAACTCAACAACGTCAATACTCAAGGCACACTGATGATTCAGATCTGCCATCATGACAGATCCACACATTTTTCTTTTGTTTACAGTAAATAAATAATAAACAAATACAAATCTCATTTAGATAAAGTCAAGTTCATAAAGTAACTTTCTTTGCATTCATTTGATTCCAAATCAAGATACACTGGTAAGAATTGCTCTCCATTGTTAACATGTATTGAAAAACAGTTCAAAAATGAAAAATATTACAATTTTATTCATGTAATCAGGGCCTGAAATTAACACCCGGCCACCCGCCACATGCGAGTGACTTTACCAATTGGCGGGTGACACTGTCAATGTACCTGCCACATTGGCAAGTAGCCAATGAAGATTGAGTGATTCATTAGTTTTTTTACAACTGTTATTCTTTAACGTTTCAAAGAAGTCCACCATGTTGTTGGATTTTAGCTAAAAATGTGGCGGGACATTACCGGGGTAAAGAGGCCAGCTGAAACAAACAACCAACAAGAAGATGAGCATGAGTCAAAGTAAAGTAAAAGACAACGTTTTAATAAAAAGTGGACAATTGGCTGATTTATGACACCAGTACAGAATATATATACTGCCGTGACTGTCGTGTCTATGGCTCAGAAAAAGCAAAGTCAAATCCTTTAGTACTCAAGACTAAAAACTTAAAATTAGAAGCAATTAAGGACCACGAGTCATCATAAAGCCACCTACACATGACACTACAAGTTGTAAACAATCAAAGACCGACCGCTGCGGTCAAGGCACTGACGTCCATGAAAGCAACGCAGTTGGAGAGGATCCGACGGCTGTCTCAGAACGTTCATGTGATTCCTGTTTTTCATCTTTTATGAGGAAAAAAAAAACTGGCTGGTAAAAAACACCTGCCACAGTGGTTGGTTGTCAAAAAACTTCATACACTGCATGTGATAAAACAGACGATTAATCGTGATTAACTACAGAGATTCAGTGATTAATCGCGATAAAGAAATAAATAATCTTTTGACAGCCCTAAATATCTACAACACATTCGTCACAAGGCCCGCAGGCTGAATCCGGCCCCTCGCAAACTTTGATCCAGCCTTCATATCAATCTTTTTTGCCCGCCTTAATAAAAACACAGGAAACTGTCATACTCAACACTGGAAATAGAATTTGGCAGTTTTGCCAACTGTGATATTTAGAAATTCCCTCACCAGCAGTGAGTTTGCGTATTCGTGGCCTGTGAAACAGTATGTTGTGAGTCAGCTGTGTGGTAACCTTTTAATAATATAATCAGAACGCATTGCCTTGCTTGATTTGTTCAATTTTAGGCTGGCTGAGGAACTTTTTGGGACTCTATGTGGACCAAATTTTAAAAAAATCACTAAAATCATTTCTATAAACTATACATGTCTGGCCCATGATGTGGTTCTCATTTTCCAGCGTGGCTCTTAGGGAAACTGAGTTTCACAGCACTGATCCATAACAATGCATCTTATTTTATAAAGTGGTAGCTTCACCTCAACTAGCTGAAACATGACAATGCTACACATTAGTGCATCGGTAATAATACTTAAATAAACTAGTACAAATATAGTATAGATTGTTATGACATTGACAGGGGCTATTCATCTTCTGCACAATGAGTACTTTCACTTTTAATACCTTAGGTAGCCTGTTAGGCTAATAGGCTACATTTAATGCCTGGACAAGTAAAAATACTCAAGGAAAAGATTTCCACTTTTTGCACTTGATAAAAATATATTTACATACATTTACATTTGGTTTTGGACATTTCACAAATATAGAATTCCACATTCAATAATTAGAAGTAGTTTTTTTTTTTGTCATCTCACATGGTAACAAAGCTCTTCTCCCATTGGGCTCCCTGAGTCCAGACGTTTATCAAACAGGGGCCATGATCCAGGCTATAATGCGTGTCTCGTTTCCATGAAACCGCTCATTGTTCATCCAAACGTGAGTGAATATTTGTTGGTCTAATTTCAAATTCAAAGAGATACACGGGCGGAGGCGCGCGCCATGATGTAAATTTGCCCGTGCTTGCTGCTGCTGCGCCCCTGTACGAGAACGCGCTCCCTGGCTGTCATCAGTACAACATCAGCATCTTCCGGGGGGCGCGCAGGGAAACGGGAGGAGGAGGACGGAGAAAGAGAGAGCAAGAGAGAGAGAGAAAGAGAGAGCGAGGGGGGAGAGAGGGAGAGGAGACATACTGGATAAAGGCTACGACAAAAAAACATAATGATAATAGAGTCGAGGCGTTGGAGGATGTCGGATTTACGAGAAAGGACTGCTGAAATTTGACAGAGGGCTCGTGTTGAAACCTGTTCTCGTTTTTTTTTTTGTTCATTCCGTTTGATTTCCACATGCTGCGTGGACATTGAAGGCGAGCAGAAGAAGGGGACCC